>NC_089196.1:26129774-26214774 GCF_963930695.1 Labrus bergylta | reverse complement strand
CTTAAATTGTTCTCAAATCGTTGTCATTTTGCTAAAGAGCTCGGAGACTTAGCCCATCATAGTTACTTTGTCAGTGGAGTAATAAAGTGTTTCAGAGAAAGTTTACAATCAATTTTCATTAAATATCATCAGTGACAGAATGTTTGACACAGCCTCATCATCTCGTCAGACTATGGTTATCTGCTGCCCCCTTTTGATCAGTAAATGTATTACAGTCTCTAAATCTAAATCACATTAGATCTGAATTAAATGTTTGTTTCTGCTGTGTCTGTTTTATATGATGCCTATTCGTATGTTATCGCTTAAATGACCTGCGTTTAATCGTCCCTGTTTGTTAGTGTGTTCCTGTACTTTGTTGTTTTTGTTCTTTCTTCTTCACAGATATAATGTCTATTTCGTTCAGATCGCAAGATAAACTTGAGATGACATTTACTAAATGGTAAATGTGTTTATATTTATAGTTTGAAAATAATTTTTATTTTGCTTTAAAAATAAAAGTGTGCACGTGATAATTTTTTGTTGTTGGTGTCAGATAATTTATAACTATAGTGGCTGGTTGGAGGTGCCATATGAATAAATACATAAATAAATAAATAAATAAATGTTGGGAAAAAATGCATAGGCCTAAAGTTATAAATAAATAAATAAATAAATAGGCTAATTAAATAAATGCATCAATAAATAAATAAATATGTCTGCCAGTGTATAACATTGGTTTGTTATGATTGCCCACTGTGTTGGATTTGCAAACTGATTCCTGGATCATGTTTTTGAACTATCACAAACTTGAGTTTTTTCAAAGAAAGTTCCTGTAAACCAAAAAAAAAACCTGTTTTTTAGTTTTTTATACAAAAGAAGAATGTCTTATTAACCACCAGGCCAAATTTCAGCAATGAAAAAAACTTATAAGTTTATAAAAAATGTAGCTGTTCTCTCTCCTCTGGGATGCTGTGGGCGTGTCCACGGAATGCGCCGAAGCCACGCCCACTCGCGGAGAGCCTTTTACGTTTAATGTTGCGATATCACCGTCGTTTCATAAGCGATGCTGTGACGATCGTCAAGATAGTTCACTTCCAGATATTCTATCACCTGGTGCGAAGTTCCCTTTAAAACTACTGTAATACCATAATGATGCAATTATATATTACATATAAGGGGGGGGGGGGGACACTGGATAACTGCGCGGGGAAATACGTGTCTGTGTCGCTGTTGGTTTGTGAATCAAAATTGAAGCGGATGCGGAAGTAAGGTGCAGAGTTCTATCTTGACGTAATCGTGAGTTTCCGGTTTCCTCCCGGCTCGCTCTTCTTCTAACCAATGAGCGTCGCTGGCTTTGCATCCTCCTGGGCCGCTGGAGTTAGCGGGAAACCGGCTGTAAGCGTAGCGCTTCTAATGGACTCCGGATTTAACAACAGTCTCTGTCGTAAGGTCTGTCCTTTATTAGTCCAGTAATTAAAACTGTCAAAGTTGAATTTTGAGCAGTGACACGGCTTAAAAACACCGTCTCTCCTACCCACAGCTACCCTAGCTGCTACGCTAACATCCGGCTAGGTAACGATTAGCTTGCAACACGGGCTTCCAGAAAAACACTGCTGAATATAAAGAAACAAAGGGCTGCCACCACCAGTCAAGAGAGGGGCTATGAGCATGAGTACGTTCAACCTGGACCGTTTTCGATTTGACAAGAAGGCAGCGAAGACGACAAACAAAGAAGCGGACAGCGGCTCCAAAAGTCCAGAGTCAGAGAAGGAGAACAAGCCAGGTGAAGAGTGACATGGTTTTTTTTTATTAACGTGTTGTCAGAATTACAATAACAATAATGTGATGGTATATCAGAAATGGAAGCTTTTGAGACAGTGGCACATCTCCCCCAAGACCTGAAACAGATTTCAACCACAGCAACACAATGAGAGCTCACATGTCAGGACATGATGATCAACCTGCACAAAAGGGAGGAATGGTGACATAATACTATCACAGCAGGCAACATGTCAGTCATGTATAATATCTTTCTGTCTGTTTTTTTTTTTTAAATAAGTTGTGTGATTGGATGCATTTTGCAAATAGTCCCTCCTCTTGCACAGGAACATGTGTTACAAACTGCATGTCACTGATCTTTCTTAAAGATAGTGTCAGACTCTCACACTGATTATGTTTTCTTTCACGTTGACCAAGAAATCAAATCACAGTTTGTCAATCGAGTGTCGTCTCCTGCCCATTAAAAGATGCACATTGGCTTCTGACATCAGTACATGACACATTATGCACTGATGGGTCTTGTCAAACGGATCACATCCCTAACCATGTGTCACACCTGCATTTTTTTTTTCCGCCCAGAGGCTAAAATATCTGTTATACCATGATGACTTTTATTTCAATTTTTTTTTTCTTTCCAGCTAAAATGAAACCTGTCAAAGCTCCACCAAAGCCCCATGTCCGAGGAGTGGTTTTTGAAGAGGTCAATTCTGTTGATTTGGAGGAGGAAGGAACCGTTTCCAAAAGCAAAAAGAAAGTATCACAAAGCAGTAATTCCATGTAGGTGTCACCTCAAATACCGTCACTTTGTTAAAAACTTTTTTTCCACATGCATGCTGTCATGTGGTTTACGGTCATATACGCTTCTTCTTTAGGAGTGCCAATAAGAAATCCTCAAAATATGCAGAATCTGATCACACCGATGAAGAAGACCACGACATTGAGGAGAAAATAAACAAACTGCTGGAGATGTTTCCTCAGCTCACAAGGACAGAGTTGATTCAAGTGAGTTGAGACTTAGCGGATGCATTGCACTTTTCAGATCATGATAGCCATCTATACTTTTGATATAACCCGTTTAATCTCCTGACCTGAGCTCTTCAAAGAAACTTTTTCTGTTTTGGTTTCAGGTCGTAGAAAGCACGAGCACTTTGGAGGGGGCTGTGGCTGCATGTATTTTTCAGTTTGGGGATAAAGAAGGTAAATGATAACTTTTTTATAAGCACTTTGTTAAAGTTCATGTTACATTGTTATGTATGTGTCATTTAAATATTAAGGATGAAAAAGTTAATGTACACAACAATGGGAAAAGTCAGTCTGGGCCCAATTAAGCAAAGTCAAAACGTCAACAAAGAAGATTTTACTGAATCTGGTGTTCAGGTAGTGAAAAATAACAAAATGGTTTCAAACTGCAAGAAATGTCTCTGTTAACATATTGTTCTTCACCAGTTGAGTAATTCTTAAAACACCCCTTGGCTGTGTTGTCTTTTCAGACCAAGAACAAGGCAGGAAGAGAAAGCAGGTTGGATCCAGCAGCTCTCAGGACAATGTTGATTTTCAACCCAGCAAGAAGAGGAGATCATCTGTGGTAAGATTACTGATGCTAACTTCACACTTTGAAAGATCGGCATCAAATGTACACATGTTTGGGATCCCGTCAGAAACACTGACGATTTTAAAGTGCATAAAAAGACAGGCTAACGGGTCATAAAGACTGCTGTTGAACAGGGTGAACTGCGTGCTTTGAATACAGATTACCATATGGAGTTTGTTTATGGTGATTGAGTCAATGGTCTTTATGACTGTTGGCTTTCTCTTTATGCAAATAGCCATTTTCTGTACACTTTCATTGGTAAGGGTTCTTTAAACCTTTTAATTCCTCTTTTTGTAAAGGCCACTGATGATGAAGACAGTGAAGACAAAACGCCGAGCTTTGAGAAGAAGGAGGCCATGGTCAGAAGACTGCAGAGAAAGTTCCCCGACCCAGACAAGGAGGTGAAGACACTTTGTCCCTGTTTGTAGCGCATCATATTGAGACAGATTTTTTCTAACTTTCTGAAACTGTGTATACTCTGCATAATGTGATAACTACCCCTTTGGCCAGGGGTGCCCAACCTTTTTTGAACCAAGATCTACTTTTAAAGTTACCAGTCTGCCGAGATCTACCAGTTCACATAGTGAGCCGTAACCTTTACCGACAGCCTCCAAATGCATTTAATACGCACACGACAAACAGAGAATAATTTCAGATGTAATAAATGACAGTTCTGTGAGTCGTAAAAAATAATACAATATCGACATAATTTTTTTTTTAACTCTTATTTTAGGGTACATTTTAATATTACGTTTGTATTTATAGCACATATGTTTTTCCCTTAATTTAGTTGCTGTGAGATGATGTTGCTTTTGTTAAATTAGCAGCAGACACCGTTTGACCGGATCACGTGTGTTCCTGACTTGGTCCGTACTAAAAGTAAAAAGCACTAAAAGTAAAAAGGTTCGCGTGGTGGCTGGTGCTCCAGTGCGTGCGTGCGTGCATTTGCGCTGTATGTTGGTGTGTCTCAGCGTGCCCCGCGATGCTCACAGTCATGACAGCAGAGTGGAGCAGAGAAAAGTAGTTGCAGCTACATCAAATGCGCTTAATATTCAGAGCATACTTTCTATATATGACTTTTTGGTAAAACATTTACCCGCCCCGGGTTTACTTGCACGTCCTTGCACGTGCCTGCACTCTCTTACGCGCTCTCTCTCTCTCTCTCTCGCTCTCTCGCGCTCTCTCTCTCGCTCTCGCTCTCTCTCTCGCTCTCTCATGCACGCAGCAATTTCATGAATAAATGAAAAATTAAATACAAACAGGTTGGAAGTATACTTGGGCTCCCCACCCAGGTATCGTCTCTGTGTGGGAAACACTGCAATGAGATGAAATTGAAATCACATTTCTATTTTAAAATTGTATTTTATATTGACTAAACATCTGGAGATCGACTGAGAATCACTCAGCGATCTACCTGTCAATCACCCCTGCCTTTGGCCTTTGGCCGTTGTTTTTTTATTTTTTTGCCCAAGTCACATGTTAAGGGATTTCACAGCAAAATGGACGACTTGTCTGTCATCTACAGCTACTTGAAGCATTAAACATTCTTTGTGGCTTGTTGTAGGAGCTGCGCATGGTGCTACAGGAACACGACTGGAATTATGAGGACGCTCTGCAGGCTCTACAAGTATTCTCCGATCAAGGTGTGAACACAAAAGCTATCGTCATAGTCCAAACATCATTTCATCGACATCACGTGATATTGATTCTGATACTGATTTGGATTGTTTACTTTTTTTTGTTGTTGTTAGAAAATACCAGCCACAGCTCCAATGAGGCAGAAGAAGATAACCCCAGTAAATCGAAAAGCAAAGACAAGTCGAGCAGTGACCACAGAAAGTCAACGAAGCACAAAGACGATGCAGACGACAGCTCAGATGATACAGACGCTACAAAGGACAGTGAAGACGAATCAGACTCAGACGACAGCAGAGGTCCTCAAAACAAACCTAGAATCTCCACTTTGTCTTCATGGCTTACATTAAGTCCAGCCCCAGTGTCTTCATCAGCACCTGTTAAGAAAACAACTACCTCTTCCTCGTTAAAGCCAACTTCGTCCTCGTCCTCCACGGCTCAGATGCTTTCCAGGTTTGCCAGTGGGACCAGTATAGCCAAGAAGCAGGCAGCAGAGAGTAAAAAGAAGGCCCGGGCCTCAGACCAACACGTCAGTTCTGGTGGTGAAAGTGACGAGGACGCAGTAAGCAGTGAGTTTGAGGACTCGGACGAGGAGCTGGACACTAAAGGTGGCATGACAGACCTGAAGAAGGAGATACTCACCTTTTTACAGGAGGCATCGATAGACGAGCTGTCGCTGATCGCTGGCTGCTCTGTTAAGAAGGCTCAGAAGATCGTGGAACTGAGACCCTTTGATAGTTGGAAACGCGTGGTGAGTGTGTGTGTGTGTGTGTGTGTGCGCACAACAGGGTTGTAACGCTACCAGAAATTTAAACTTCATTATGATGCTAGGAAATTTCAAATGATATAAATTATGTAATGTGTTTGGATATTGAAACTGTGTGTCTCTGCTATTCTTGGCCACGTCTCCCTTGAAAAAGAGATCTCTGATATCTATGGGACTAAACTGGCTATATAGAGAAAAATATTTTATCGACACCACTGGAACAAAAATATTGCCTACTTATTTGTGTCAGTTTGACTGTGTTTGCTATTGGGCTGGTGGCAGCTTCTTTTTTTAAAGAAGCTGCATATATATGTATATATATATATATATATATATATATATTTTTTTTTGGGGGGGGATTTTTATGCCTTTGATTAGAGAGAACAGTGGATAGTGTCAGAAATCCGGTAGAGAGGGAGTGGGGAATGACTTGTAGGAAGGGGGCCAAAGGTCAGATTCAGATTTGGAGGACTGCAGCCTCTTTACATAGGGTGCGCACTAACCACTATGCCACCCGTGCCCCTGGTGGCAGCCTGTAAAGTAACTGATAGTATCATCTTGTTAAACATGTGGTATCAAAAAGTTTTCAAGGCTTAAGTGTAAAAGGACATTTTTGTTACTTTTTGTCACAGTTTGCACAAGTTGTCAAGAAAAGTTAAAAAAACACAAAACAAAGACCTTCAGATGTTAAATTCTGCTATGGTTCCGCTGAACACCTGGAAGATGACTTTGTGACCCGTTGACTTTGATTCAGAGCGTATTTACTTATTGAGCATCTTCTGTGTAGGGACGAGACATTCCTGAAGAGCTATTGAATTGCAGAACTCTTCACTTCCCCACAAATCTCTCTTTGTGCTCCCTTATCAAACTGTCAGCCCTTTTTTTTCCTTTTCCAAACACCCTTCTGTCAATAGTGAGCTAATAACTACATAAACGAGGTCATGTTGCAGTCACAGGACTGTTCAATGTGTGTAACCCAAACACAACTCAGATATCTCTTTATCGCTTCTGCTGTGCATGTTTGGGTTTATAATATCGCCTGAAAGATAGATGAGTTCACCTTGACCATAGACGTACAGACAATGGCAAAGTAGCACAGACTGTTTGCAAACAGCAGAACTAGTGATGAAGTTCAGCGCTTCTTTATTATTCTCTCCCTATCTGCTCTCAAGTCATCTGATGATTTGCTTTTCTAATACAGTCGTATTCAATGTGTTACTGTTTAGATACTTTATGTAACAACAGTCTCCACTTTCCTCTTCAGGTTGACGTCTTCATTAAAAACAACGGACTGTCAGAGCAGTTACTGGTGGGCTGCAAAGTCGTCCTTAAAGAGAGAAAGGTTGTCCGTGGGCTCATGTCCAAATGTGAGACCATTTCCACAAAAATGGCCAATCAGGTGAATTCAGTGATAGCGAAGGGCACCGGGGCCATGAAATCGCCAAGGGTACTCAACAGCCAGTGAGTAAAATGCACAAATACACTTATACTATATTATAATATACACTATAATATTAGACTGTTTAACCGAGCCTGCTCCCAGTAGATCACAAAACACACAAGCTGGACACAATTCACTCCAACCACTTATGCAATAATATCACATTACAATATCTATCCTGTTATAATATCCTGTGATACTTAGTGCAATAACATATGGAGCTTGTTTGTGTTCTGTGTGCATGTTATTGTTTTCCATAAAACTGTGAATGTTCAGACTACATTTGTAACAGCTGCAGCTCTGTTTTTGGCTGCTCAGTTATCTTATTGTGCACTGTGTGCCTTTTTTTTTTTTTTGCTATTCTCGCTCTTTGCTGTTGTAAGAGTGTACATTTCTTTGTTGTGGGATTAATTAAGGTTTATCTTATCTTTCTAATCAATTAATGGCCTATAAATTGGGTAGACTAGCAAATGAAAAAGGTGGGTGTTCTCAGCCAGTCCTCTATGAAGAGTAACAGATATGTCTGCAGAGCTACCTCATATTTGAAGGATCTTTTTTTCCAGGCTGTTACGTGCATCATTTATTAGGATTTCTGAATGACTTCCAGTGCACATTTATCACTGAGTGAGAGGGTTCACAGCTTGTCCTCAGCAAGTTATTTGTTGTCTTTCAGGTTGAAGCTGAAACCCTATCAGCTCATCGGTCTAAACTGGCTGCTGCTTCTGCATGAGCACAACCTGAGTGGTATCCTCGCTGATGAAATGGTAAGGCACCCAATGGATTACCTTTTTTGGAAGTGACATGCTGCAATACCAGTGTTTGTGAGGTGTTGATTTAGATCCTTAAGTAAAGAAAAAGAAACAAAAACCCTTTGTGCAAACCCGTAAAAAGTCATGCAGGACATCAGGCGCGTGCTGAACGTTGAAGTCAGCACTCAATGAGTGTTGATCTGTTCAGTATCAAAGAGCTTTCTGTGCGGATGTGTAGCCGTCCTGCAGGTGAATAAACAACCAGCTGGTGGAAAGGGCAGAAAGAAAAACAGTGACACCAGTGAGAACTTTGCTTTGAAAGCTCTTTGAAGCTGTTGTGAATGAAGTTGTAGTCTGAATTTTTTTTTTCTATGTTTATACTGGAAGTACCTCATCTGATTGTACAGATGTTCAAATATGTCTTCAGTCCGTCCACCTGGCTCTTTCCTTCTGTCGTCATTCCACATGTTCGATATTTGACCGACTCTCTTTCTCTCCATCTTTCATTTTCTCGTTCATTTCTTCCCTCAGGGTTTGGGGAAAACCATCCAGGCTATAGCATTTCTGGCCCAACTTTACCAGAATGGAAAAGAAGGACCTCACCTCATCACTGTGCCGGCCTCTACACTTGGTAAACCATCTTCAGAATCCCGCTTTTAATCCAATCTTCATGTCAATCCAACAACCTACACTAAGATAATGCTGTTAAGTATAATATCATTTAGTGTTAGGGCATTTTTTACTAACAAGCATGATTCTGTGAGAAAGAAAACACAGTAATCATTGTTTGTGTAGATTTCTTATCAGCCAGGATCTGATACTGACATCAATCAAGCACAAAATTGTGTAGATTATCCGTTTGACATGTTAAATCACAGAGCTATCTGACATATGGCGGGTAAATGTTTGAATCTAAATAGCCATGATGTTGTGTTTGTTACCGAGTTTTGGTGTGTGGCTGCAGCTTCTTCTCTTGCTCCTCTGATGTCTGCATGTGGAAACTCTGTGAGGTCGTGCTGACAACAGAGGAGCAAGAAAAAGAAGCAGCAGCTACACCAAAACACTGTATAAAAAAAGTACTCAGCATAATTGTCTTAATAACATCATGACTGTTTTGATACAAGATGGATTTTGACACCAACCACACAGGGATGCCAGCCACCAAGAACGACTGTTTACATACGGGACATCAGCCACCCTGCTGCAACCGGTCTCCTGCTAGCTAGCGTTATGCTAACTAAATAGCCAGTAATTGGCAATATTTACAAGGAGTCCGCCAATGTAGTTAATTATTTTCATCCGTAAAGGATATGCTTGAGTCGGGGAATGTTTTTGTTTACCTGCCCTTTTCATCTCACCAGCTTCTCTGGTGTATCTAAACTACTTTTCTTGTAAGCCTTTTGTTATTGTTCATTCAGACAGTAGCAACATAATTTGCTAATCTGTAATTTAACTTTTTAAATGTTTTATGTTTGAATTTTGTTGATTTTATTCCCTCTGTTTTGTAGATAACTGGGTCAGAGAGCTGAAGCTGTGGTGTCCCAGCCTCAAAGTTCTAGTCTATTATGGTAAGACTCCTCATTCACCTTCTTAAACTGAACCTTCCAGTCGAGTGTTCAGACCCGCCGTAGAAAACAACGACAGAATCTGCACAAACAGAATGAATCCTCTTTAGAATTAAAGGACCATTTGATTTCTAAGCAGACTGCAAGCTGTTGATAGTTTGTGCATTTCATCCCCTTTCTTTTGAAATAACAAAGATGGAATGTGCAAAATAGTGACGCAGCTTTTCTCTTCTTTATATTTACATTTGCGTATTCATTTTTTATGTCCCTTATTGTAAAATGTGTATTTTATTGATAACACTTGACTTTTCCAAACTTTTGTCTCCTTTATTAAGTTAGAGTTTATTGTGTTAAATAGATACGAGGTCAGTGTCTTTATCAGAGAAAACTTTCTTAACTTGGTTATTGTCCTTTACAGGATCAATGGAGGACCGCCGATACCTCAGACATGACATCCTCAACGAAGCCGTTAAGTTCAACGTCATTGTGACAACGTGAGCAAACACACACACACACACACACACACACCCACACCTATTGATATATTTTACAGTTCATTAAAAGTACTCTGCTGTTAAGGATGAATTAAACCCCTCAAGAGACTTGTCTCTCAAACTCAAATAAAAATGAAGGAGTCAGATCGTCTTTGGTTTATGGTTTATTTGTTCTTTTTGGTCACAGGTATAACTTGGCCATAGGGAATGAAAATGACCGCAGCCTTTTCCGAAAACTACGTCTGTCGTATGCAGTGTTTGATGAAGGTCACATGCTGAAGAACATGAACACGCTGCGCTATCGCCACCTTATGGCTATTAACGTAAGCTCAACAACACTGTGTTATGATTTTTTTTGTACCACCAAATATCCCCCAATGCCTTTGCTGTCTTCAATCCTCTGAATTAATGTCCCTTCTGTCTTTAACACCGTGAGGTATTGCACATAACAACAGGTTCATGAAGTCTCTCTTTCCCCCGTGCAGGCGGAGCACCGCTTGCTGCTGACAGGCACTCCTTTACAGAACAACCTCTTAGAGCTGATGTCTCTCCTGAACTTTATTATGCCTTCTATGTTCTCCAGCTCCACAACACAGATCTCCAAAATGTTTTCTATGGTGAGTGGTTCTTACTGTAAGCTCAGTTTGTCTGGATAGGTAAAAGCTAAACCATTTGAGGGTGGATGGGGCAAAACAACAGCATGCACACGACTTGGAAACACAAGCGTGCTCTCCTCAGAGATGAACTATAGGTACTCTAGTCTAAAGACCTAAACCCCATCGGTTTGGTTGGGTAGATGCTTTTTGTGTGCTTGGTCATAATAAGGACCGCCCCCTCAAGTGACATCATCTGCTATAGCACTGTTGAGAATTGGAGAACAACGCAGCATCTTTCTTGGTGAAACTATGACACATTTAGTCTTTTCAGATTTAAATAATGTTAGTGTTCTTATTTGTATATTGCAGCAGGCGGGTGAGATCCTAACGCGAGTGGTCACTGGAGACATGTTGTTAATGCAAAGTGTGCTGTCCACTTGTGATCAGATCACTGAAAGCACATGTTGATACCTGGTGTAGACAGGGACTCTGGTTCACAAGTCAAATTACAAATGTTTCCACTGCAAGCTTTGTCACCATTGCTCATGTGTTCAACGTTGTATTTTATGTTGCAGAAATCCCACGAGGAGCAGAGCCGCTTTGAGAGGGACCGTATTTCTCAGGCCAAACTCATAATGAAGCCTTTTATCCTCAGAAGAGTCAAGAGTGAGGTGAGTCCTTTTGGCACAGTTACATTCATGTTTAACGTTAATCTAGACTTAGCGTATTGTGAGTTACTCTGCGATTCCCATCCGTAATAGTAAAAAAACAAAGTGTTAAGAGTTTCTAATAGCTTTTCCTTTTGCAGGTTCTCAAACAGCTGCCAGAAAAAGAAGAGAAGGTCGAGTTCTGCCCAATGAGTGAGAAGCAGAAGGTCCTCTACCAGAGCCTTTTAAAAAAACTCAAAGGTTCCACCAATGGCGAGAGTGAGCTGGATTGTCTGATCCCTGAGCACAATCAGAGTCCTCCTTTGTACAAATAACAGAAAATAATGAGTTCTTTAAAATGTTTGTCATGCAGAGCGCGAGTTGTGTAATGTGATGATGCAGTTGAGGAAGATGGCCAACCACCCTCTGCTCCACAGACAGTACTACACCACAGAGAAGCTCAAAGCTATGAGCAAACTCATGCTGAAGGTTCTACTCATTTATTTGTCGCCCCTCCTCTTGGCTTCGTTTTGGCATCTTTCTCTGCCCTCCTAATATTACATATTTTCTAAATGTTTTTCTCTCTCTATTAGGAGCCAACTCACTTCGATGCAGAACCAGCTCTCATCCAGGAGGACATGGAAGTGATGTCAGACTTTGAGCTGCACAATCTGTGTAAGCAGTACTCCTCCATCAGCTCCTACAAGCTCGAAAACGATCTCCTGCTCGACTCTGGGAAATTCCACCACCTCACAGAGCTGTTGACCTCACTCAAAAACAAGGTAAATATCATTGTGCTGAATGTGTATGGCGCATGAAGGAAGAGGTTACTTTGTTACACAGAATAAAATATAATGTCTTAAAAATATGTTTTTACCGTACAGGGAGACAGAGTGGTATTATTCAGTCAGTTCACCATGATGCTGGACATTGTCGAAGTGCTGCTGAAACATCTGACGCATCGTTACGTCAGACTGGACGGATCCACGCCCATAGCAGACAGGTCTGAGTTGAACAATGCTTTGAAGTCAGCTTGAGCATCATTCACACAATGTCAAGTATTTAACTTTTATCAACAAAACATAGATTCAGGGACGTTATCTTTGAAACGTTCGGTCAGTTCTTCTGTTTGCTGCCGTTCAGTATGATTTAAAGAAAGAGAGAAAATTCTGGAATAGGATCCAATCGGCCTTTTTACACATACACAAACTAGAATTATTTTAGTGATTTGATACAAAACTACATATTTAATGTATTTTCAAAAGCTACAGATGGGCCATATAAACTAAGCTCTGCTGTTTGTAAATGAATTAAGATGAATGAACTTCTCCTTGATGTGAAAGGTGCCAGAGGTTCAAATGAAGAGGTTACAAATTGAAACAAAAGACACAAAGAGGACAAATAAGTAAATAAACCTAAATAATGCAAAAAGCCGTAAATGGGTGCATGAGAGTTCAAAATCTATAAATGAAGTCTTCTAAAAATTACCTGGAGAAGGACCCTCAGTCCCCCACTTACAGTACAGTATGTATGTTCTCTGTGCTGGCCTGGGGGGGTCGTAGTTTATGATATGTACTATAACTAACAATTACTAAACAGATGGAGTTATAATTACATTTAAATGTAAAATGAAGGTTATTTACGTGTGCACTTAGATTTTTGTGTTGTGTTATTCCATTTTTACTTAACATTTCTCCTTTTTTGTCCTTTGCTGATTAGTTGTTTGTAAATTGTATCGCATGTGAAGTCTAGAATAACCTCTTCTTTCCTCCTGCAGGATTGTGTTGATTGACGAGTTCAACACAGACCCCGACATATTCGTCTTCCTGCTGTCCACACGTGCCGGTGGCCTGGGCATTAACCTCACCTCAGCTAATGTTGTCATCCTACATGACATCGACTGCAATCCCTACAACGACAAGCAGGCAGAGGACAGGTGTCACCGTTTAGGCCAGACAAGGTAAAAAACAAATTAGCATTTGTCTGCCTGTAGATGCTTAATAATGCGTGTGGATTCTGAATACATTAAAATCTCAGAATAAACCTCTCTGAAGACCTTGTTACCTGCTGCTCATTAAAGAATGTCTATAATGACTAACATGCCTTGCTGTGTGTCTCAGGACTGTCAAAGTGATGAAGCTGATCAGTAAGGACAGCATCGAGGACTGCATACTGCAGCTGGGCCAGAAGAAACTAAAGCTGGAGCAGGACATGACGGCTGCTGAAGAAGGTAAGGAGATGCAAACAGACAATGGCATGCTTAAGATTTATTGGCTGCATGCAACACTCTCTTTAATTATTACTTTCATTTAATGTAACTGTTCAATCCAATTTTTATAGAGCCAGTTTAGTAGTGAACTATTTCCTGTCATGCTGCTTGTGTTCATGCTTTAAGGCAAAGTCACTATTGTTCACCTTAAAGTTTACCCTTAAGTAACATTTGATAAAGAGTGATCCGATAAGAAAAGAGGTCAAGACAATGCCAGCCCTCTGCTACATCACAAACTGTGTTTGTTTTCAGAAGGCTCTTAAAGGTTTAACTGTAAGTCCAAAACATGGCAGCCTTTTCATTTTCAAAGAATCGATACTGAAGTGTCACTTCTAAAGTCAGACTGAAATCCCTGGAACCTGCTTGTGTAAATGTATTTGGATCAAATCTGCAGAATTCCTGTGTTGAGTAATGACACGAGGAGTACGCTAATAAGTAACGGAGGAACGAGAATGAAGAATCCTTCTATGATTTACCAATATGTTGTGTATATAAAAACAACAATGGTCAAATTAAAATGTGGCAAAACACACACACAAGTAGGTGAAAAAAGAGTTGTATGAATTAGAGCCAAACCAATTAATCAGCCAGCGGATAACATCGGCCGATATTAGCATATTCAGTGACTATCGGTAACGGCTAATTTTATACTGTATGTGCCGATACAGCTAGATTTATTCACCAGTCAAATAGCATTTCATTTGAGTTTCATTGTATTGCAGCAGTTCTCTTTCCCCAGCAGAGGGCGCTATATGGATAATAATAAGTATTATCACTCTCCAGAGTGTCAGGCTGTGATGCACACGCTCAGTTACTTTCCAGTAGAGGGAACATCTCGCCTTTCTTGTAAATATTTTCCACTTGTGTTTGGTAACTGCGTTTGAGTGATCAACGCAATACATTTGTATATCTAAATCTCTACAGATCGAACATAGATCAAAGAAAGATATCGGCCGATATCAGATTTTTTTTTCTCCCCAATATCGATATCAGTTTCTGTCCCAAATATCCCACATCAGTCGGTCCCTAGTTTAAATAAAAATCATTTGAGAAGACATGAAGTAACTTCCAGCTGAAAGAACTAGTGTGCACTGCAGGCAGTAGATATATATTTCAAAAACAAGGGCAGTTATCAATCATATTTCCTACAAGATGGTCAGCTATTGTATCCAGCACTGTGTTTGTTGTCTTGCGTTTGTATCCCTTTAAAAGAACAAATAAATAAACCAAATTGCACATTTGTTGTTTAGGTGGTGAGGGGACCATACCTGAAGATATGGCATCTTTGCTCAAAGCCTCACTGGGACTGTGATTTACAAATTTGAGATTTTACAAATACCTTCTTTTTGGTTTGCATTCCTGTGTTTCTGGGCAGACTTGAGTGTTCTGACTGAACACACACACATAAATACACTTATGTGTCTGTACAGGAAAACTACTGAGAACCATACGCTGTCATGCAAAGAAGATGTGATGATTATATCCTGTCCACTGTTTGGCATGGCAGCTGTGCCTAAAACCTTTTTAAATACACATGCAGGTTTTTACTCCCTCCTCCCTGTATACAAGGACAAAACAAACATGGGCCCTTTAATGCTAATGCAGTGCACCTCATACGAGCGTCTTGAGTTGTAGAAACTTGAATGCATTTGAGGGATTGTGTTAAATCTAAACTGCTAGTAATGCAGCAAGTGTCAGAGTTGGTTATCAAACTTGTTAATCGTTATTTCAGATACCCCATGTAGTTCTGTAACGTTCACATTTAGAGGAGGTTATGTTAGTCTGCTGGTATGGAAATTGATTGATTGATTGAAATAAGACTTCCAAAATGGAAATTGAAAAAAAGAAAAAGAGTATTGAGTTGACGTACCTAAAGAATCAGAGCACGGAGAAGGGCAGTTTCTTTTGCCATCCTTCAAACCAGAATTGCGTCTTCTACTTAGCAGCTCTCTTAAAAAAAAATAAAAAAAAAATTGCCTCACAAGTTCTTTGCTGCTGTGACCCCAAGCAGAAGGTAAGACAACTACCCTTAAAGTGTTACTATTCACGTTGATTTCTGATCCCACCGTTTCGACAGTTGTGGTGCGTCAGTAAAGTAAGCCAAGTACCCGGTGTGATGTCACTCTTAAGGTCACGTGTCTACTTTCATCCTGTTTCATATTTTAAGTCATATTTGGTAAAAAGCAGAATGACTGAAGGTACATGCTTTTTGATGGTGTAGACAAGACTTTAGTACTTAAATATTCCAATTTTGTAGAGTGCAACACAAGAAAAACTAATCCAAACGTGAAATAGAATGTATTTGGTAAACTTGAATTGAATCGATCGACTCCTTTAAAATATCTTGGTAACGTCAGAGAAGGTAATGATCTGAGGAACTGTACTGTATAAGTAGCCCCTGTGATGTACGTGTTTCAGTGTTACTGTATAAGCTTTTATGAAGTCATTTGTATGTTTTTAAGGTTCTTGTTTAAACTAAAAAAAAAATAAAGATTGTAATAAAAGTTTGTGTTGGTCGTGTGTTCAACGAGCTGACCTGGGTTGAGCTGACATATCTTCTTTTAATGATGAACTCTTTGTCTACTGTTAAAGGTTTGGTAACTATAGGGTCTCTGGTATCAGTTGAAAGAACTCGTAAAAGATAAGGAGTATTTAACAAGTTTCGTTTTGACTTGGTACATTAGCCCTTTTTAGTTTAATTCTTCCATAACGATGATTACAGTTTCCTCAGTGAGCTCTTAACAGCGGCCACATATTGAGGGCAGTAATGAAACTTTTAAATGTTTTAATGTCATCTCTCTGTCCATATTTTACGACCCGGCTCGTATTTACAGTGATGCAAAACAATAAGTGAGGCCAACGAGTGCTGCTCAAATTAAAAAAAAATAAAAAGTAAAACAGAAGGACTCTTGAGTGTTTTAAAAAACAAACTTTCTCATTAGTGAAAAGGAATGAACATAAAACCTAACGAGCTGCACTCACCCAAACCAAACAACAAATGAGCAACGCCCCTAACCTAGTGTTTACTAAGCAAAACTAATACCTGACCCAGTCCTAACAGTAAAACGAGGGCCTAAGAACATCAGCGTACATGACCTTCCAATAAGCAGTGAGTACAGTATGTTTTTCTTCTTTTCACTAGTCCCTCAATTAAACAACTTTAATACGCGAGGGGAGGAGTCAGCCGGCCGTCCCGTCCATGTAAACACAGTGTAGATACGGCTCGGACAACATCACAGCCAGCGGGACTCGGGTGTCACACTCATTGTAGACAGTCATGACTCAGAGTTATTTTCAGAGGATATACTTGATTTCTGCTACATTTAAGTGTAAAATGTTGCACATTCAGCCTTTAAGGTCACATGACAAAGCTAAATCCTTTTATTTCACTTTGTACAATGGTTGCAGATGACATTGCCTTTGGTGAATTCATACTAAAATGTTAACATCTGTTTCTCTTCTCAGGAATAACACTGAAAGGTTTTTTTTTTTTAGTAAGTGAGAAAATTAGAAAGTTTGGCAAATGTTTTCAGTTAAGATTACAACATCGCTTGTTAAAAAAAAAAAAAATCTTAACACTTGAAAGTTCAACATAATGTATCTAACATGAAAGTCTACTCTCACACTTGTGAAAGTCTACTCAGCAGTGGGAGAGTATCGTCCGCACCTAAAGCCTGTTAAGTGAGCATCACAAATGATTGTGTAGCTGAAATAGAGAACTCCTTTTTTCAGCTGACAACTTAGAGAGCGACTTCCTCGCTCAGGGAAGACTACACATCGACCCACCACATCATTATAAATCACATCTCTATCCCAGACTTCAAACCTCATTTCCTGACCCAGTTCCACTGATCCAAAGTCATAAGTTGAATTCCAAACTGGGTCATTGTTGTCCATCACCGTCTCGGTCTCCTCGTACATGCCGTTGTAGAAGATCTTCACGTAGGCGTCTGTTTTTGTGAAGGTGTCGGCCCTCAGACCTGCAGCTCTGTGGATCTCCAGTCGCAGAGTTCCTCTGCCTGCCCGGAGAGGACAGCAGTTGTGGTCCAGGTTCGGCGTTGGGGAGCAGTTCCTCAAACCGACCTGGTCTTCTTTGAGCTGGTTCTCTCGGATATACTGAGACACCGTGAGTCTCAGGTTGTCACTGATCTGCGGGTCTTCCACCAGCTGATGAAGAGGAAAGATGGCGTAAGACACCACATCAGGGTTGTCGTGGAGGCTGTTCATCCAGCTGTGGTACGCTTCAGATGGGTCCTGCTGGTACAGGATGTCAGGAAAGTACCTCTCCCCTCCGATAACCTCAATCTTATGGGTCATGAAGCCTTGGTAGAAGCCCATGCTCATGTTACCCTTCAGGAGGTCGTCACATTTGTTGGAATAGGAGGCGTTGCCGGGGACAAAACCAAGAGCCATTCGGAGTTCGACGTTCAGGCAGTTTTTAACCTCTCTTTCAGAAAAACCTTTTAGTGTGGCCAAGCAGGTCCTAAATGCGGTGATACGCCTCACCTTACCACCAAGGTGGACCTATAGGAGAGTAGAACAAGTCATGAATTAATCACTGGCCTGTCAGTAACACTCATCCTTCTAAACCTATTAACCTTTAGAGTTATTTGGCAGTCTTACAAAAATACATTCTTCTGCATTAGTACTTCATTGTTAAAGTCTGGAAGGGTCAACCACCTGGTGTATATAGTGAGTTCCATAGGTGTCTATCAGCCGTCTATAGAGGGCTCTGTCCTGGCTTTTGTTCATGCTCTGTGGGAGTCTCTTCAGATGCTTTGTGAACTCTGAGCTCAGCTGGGGATGGTCAGCGAGCCTGTAGCTGAAATAAACAAATGGCATGTTGAGTTCAACCACAACACAGTGAGAACATACAATCGAGTCTCTTGTGGAAGAAAAATGAACAGTTATGTTCATCCTAAGGTCGTGGCTGACATTGCAAAATGCTCCTTTTGTGGAGCTTTTTCTTAAATTAATTTCCCAGCTTTTCAAAACTGGCTTGAGGTTTCTTGAGCCAATTAATTCACCATAATAGTATCCATTTAATACACGATTTATTAGAGAATGTGTTTATACAATTGTTTGTTCATAAAGATCTTACAGTACTTACCGGTAATTAGCCAATTTCCTCATCATAATACTCCTAATTTATGAATTGATTCTACATCAATTTCTACAAATCTCCATCTTTTCCAGCCCTGCTCCTCTTTACCTGTAGTAGGTGCAACTGATTTCATGGATGGCAAACGTGGCCTTGTCCACACTGTGCTGCGAACGAGCAAACTTTGCCAAATCAGAGCCACTTCCCCCAAGCACCGCCTTCCCGATTTGGTCCAAATTCAAACCCAGGCCCCAGTTGTTGTTAACCACAGAGTTGGAGCTGCGCAGCAATGAGTCCACAGAGTGGTGAAGGGCACTGGAGAGCTGTTTACTGCAGCGGCTGAAGGGACGCCAGTCGAGCACAGCTGCTGGAAGCTTCTGAATCTAAAGAGGGAAAAGGCCGGATGTATTGTCGGATGCAGCTGGAGGAGGAAAATATATAAAGGAAGTCTGGACTACAGAGGGAGACAACAGGGTAGAAGATGAAAAGTTAAAGCTCATGTGAGGAGTTTTTTCGCCGGTTATAAAACCGACTGAAATGAAAATTTACGTCTCTGTAGAACATATAAAAGCCAAAGAATCGATCAGTAATACGATTAATTAGTTCTTAATTGTCATTTTTCATGCCTGAATCTGCTGACGTGGGGTAGGTGTCAGATGCAGACGAAATGGTTTAAGAGTGCTGCAGAAACAGCCTGTTTTTACAGCGTACAAGAGATTCTCTGAGTGATGCATTTTACTTTTAAAAGAGAGTAAAATAGGATTTTTTCTTTAATAGAAAAACTATTTATGCATTTACAGGGGAAAAAACCCACTTTGTCCATAGAGGGCACCAAAATCAACACAAGACGAAAGTTCCCCATAGGAGCTTTAAGAAAACTGTTTTGGATTGAGTAAAGTGGAGGGAAATAGGACAAAATACATCATAGTAAAAAAAGTTGTGAAAACAAGGAAAGTGAGCTTTCACCTGTCCATTTTGGAAGCGGTTTGGACACAGTATACAGGTCTGGTTGTCAGTCAAAGCACCTTTGACGTTTATGACATACGCCCCTGTCCTACGCATCCGCACCACATCAAAACCCTCCCCTGCCAGGTTATGGCCCGGCACATAGAGGGCTTTCTCACACTCTGACCCTGAGCCAATTCGACAGCCCTGGGCGCTCCAGACCTCCAGCATAACCAGTGAGGCCAATATAAACAAGACAGAGTTAACCCGTTGGTTTCTTTCAGCTTGCATCGTTACCTAAAATGGTACAAAACATGGAGGGTGAGAAAAGGGTACACAATGTCTTTATTCCATGATAAACTGCAGTTTGAAATACTGTGTGTGATAAGATGGTCAATTAAGGGGGAAGTGCATTGTAGTTCTTAGTGTTATACAATTTTCAAATATCCAGTTGAAGAGTTGTCTCTGACAGCCAATTGTCGGTATTATTTTTGATACACAGTAAATGCAGATGAGCTTTTAATCCTCTCTGCTTTAGAAACTAGACTAATCCTGCACCAGAAGTAGTGTCAACTTAAAAAAAAAAACGTGCACAACAGACAGATACAGAACCAAAGAGCATGCATTCTTACCTAAGACAATATTTTATCTCCTTCAAATTGTCTTCTTTGATCTCCTCCAGGAGTTTTCAGGCTGTAGCTTCCTTTGCCTCCTGAAATACTAAAATGTGTCACCTAATTTCAACAGGCGAGAAAGATGCAGTCACTGTGCCTCTTCTTTCTTCACTAACCCCACCGATGGCAAAGCATTATAAATGATGAACTGCAATTTCCTGGTCCTGCTCAAAATAAAACCACGGCCGAGCGACCTTGTGTTTTCGGGCTGTACTGAATGCCTGCTGGGTGCACTCTTTTGTCCGTCGTCTGCTTTTTGAAAAAGACCAAAAAGGGAGTTTCCCTGCTTGAAGACTATGCATCTGTCTCTCTTTCCCTCTTCCTCACTCTCTCTCTCCCCTAAGGCCAAAACAATTTCCTCAGCATGACTGGGTTTGTTTTCATGTTCATGACCCAGCTTTATGAATCCCTCACAGCTGTGTGTATGTTTGAATATGGTTGTGTTTGAACGTGCATGTGTGGGGGAGGGAGACTCTTGTACAGTCACAAGATAAAATGATGCATGTTAGTAAGAGCTCCCTTTACGGGAATTGCCTTTGTGTATATGTATGTGAGTGCACAGTGCATGTGTGTGTTTCTTTTGGAGCAACCGTGTGTGTGTTTTGTGTCTATATAATGTCTGAGCCAACCTGTCTGTGTACTGATAACCTCACCAAAACCATGAGGTCAGCCTTGCCATTGTCTATTTATGGACGTAGGAGGAACGTTGGTGGTTTTCTCAGTGTGGACAGGGAGGATAAAAATGTCTATTTACTCTCTGTGTGCAAAAGGATTGATTCAACACAGGACAGAAAGAGATTTGTATTTTAACCCAGAATTTACATTTTATGTCAAGAGCCAATGTGTGCTTTGGTGCCACATTTACAGACTAATTCATGCTTACGAATCAGTTTACTTCAGCTGACACTTTTGCATTTTCTATAATCCTCAATTCTGCAGTGTTGACATAGATTATTTAGTTAAAGTATAGAATTAGATACGTCTAGTTTAAAGATTAAATTACATTAAAGAAGCGTGTTAGATTGTAAAACACATCAGATCTGTCACTCTAAGTGAGCACCACAGTACTATGGTGAATTTCCGACATTTACAGTTTTACATGAACAGGCATTAAATGAATGAATGCATTGTGGAAAAAAAACAGACATTGATCGATCACATTGGTTTAAAATACTTTATTAGAAGTTAAGTGCCATCAGAAGAGTTAAGTCAACATACAATTAAAATTCTATTCAATTTTAGAAGCAAGACACAAAACATAAACTTATGCTTATTTATATTTATATTTCAATGGTAATGCTTAAAAACAATGATTTGTATCTATATATTGGTGAAAGTGTCAAGCATCGCATTCAAGTTTTGAATAAGTGAATACAAATGATTTATTACGTGACACTGCATCTCAGCCTCATGAGGGCAGTGTTGGTTCACTATGGCTCTCTGCTTTGTGTTATGAGACTTATTGGGACATCAAATGATTTCTGTTACGGGACTAATAAAGACAAATATGACTCATAATGAACAAAAAAGTGCATATTAGGCTATCAGAAAGGAATGTCTTTCCCTAGCTGTGAACATTTTAATAACTGGTTGGTTTCCCAAACATTTAAAACAAAAAAAGATCGTATTGCAGTGTCAATCATATTTAAGCAAGGAGCCCTCAGATACAGAACATGAACATAATCCACTCCAACATTCAATGATTCGAAAGGTAAAGTAAAAAAAACATCTCTGGTTTCAAAGCCTCTAAACTGCTTTTCTTTTATTAAGCCTCATCCTGCTGTACCAGGCTCTCTGCCTCCCCCCGGTTAGCCTCTCCATCTATACTCACATATTCTCTAGCTCTCCTAAACCCAGACAGCCTCTTCCTTCTCTTCACCAGGACTACCACCACTGCCACCAACACCATCATCCCAATCACCCCAAATGCTACTCCAGTCTTCTCTCCACTAGACATCTCATACAGTTCTGGGTTAAGCTTTTGCATGATTTTCTTGATTTCTTGTGGGCTGGCCACTTTCCACGCTTTGGTCTCTCCTACTCTAACCCAGCTCGTATCTCCTTCGGTCATCACCATTACTGTGTTCGTGGCTTGCATACTGACAAGTGGAGGTTTGTTGAAAGGAGGCAGGTGGATAGGAAGCAGCTGTCCACCTGTGAACAGCCCTGACTGGACACAGTAAAGGATTTCACAGCCATCGCTCACTGAAGCAAGATGCTGACTGAACTTGGGAGGGCAACGATGTTGGGAACCAGATATTGGGTTACCTGACTGACAACTAAAGAGGCCTCCAAATGGAACTGAGAATCTGGTGCCAGTCTCATAGTCCTTGCTCACACAGATCATTTGTCCATCAGAGAGAAATTTAACTGGAATGAAGTTTTGCGGGCAGCTTTTTGCATTGGTGAGGGGGTTCAGGAGAGAGGGGCTGTAAATTCCTCCAAACAGATACCCTGAGTTGTCTGGAGCTGTTCCATTTACAGAGCACCAGTAGGTGTTAATGCGGGCAGTGCGGACGTGGTAGTTGTCCTGACACACTTGACGATGGCAATGGGAAAGCCCTAAAAACCCACACCGATAACGTTGGTCATAGCAGTCGTATGAAGTGTAACCCTGCTGTCTCACTTCTGATCTCAGTAAAGTGGAGATGTAAGGAGAACGGCAGGAGAATTCACCTGTTTCTAAGTTTTTCTGGGCCAGTGCGTCACATAGTGGGCCTGCGTCTGAGCTCATTTGAACACACTCTTGGTAGACGCCGCCAAAGCTGAGGTTTGTAGCGGGGCCCTCGCAGGACGAATCATCGATATTAGCCTGGAAGTTGAAGTTCTTGGAGTTGATGTCAACACATCCAGGCCTCGTGTTGACCTTATAGTATCGATCTATAGCCTGACTCACTGTGAAAGCCACTTTGCCGATAGTAGGCTGTGGCAGATCAGGAATGGTGTTTGTGTTTATGAAGTAGTGCAGGGGAAACCCAGACCTATCAATAGCAACCAGGTTGTTTCGGGTACTTTCCTGCCACTTCTGCAGAGTGATGCCAGGATAAAAAGGTGTGCCGCCATTGCTTTGGGTAAGAGAGTACTGAATATTGGACTGATATTTCTGAAGTGATGAGCTCTGTTGGGTGCTTTGACTGCTTATGTCAAACTTGAGTTTGTCAAAGAAGTTAAACCCTGCCTGTGCTTTGATGGTAGAACTGTCTGAAGAACTGTCAGACACATACGAGGAGCGGAGGTAGTCCTCCTCAACCAAAGTAGCCCCGGCATCAACACTTGTGATAACATGGGTTCCATAGTCTAACACCATCTTCTCTGAGAGATAGTCTGCATTTCTTGTTTGGTTGTTCTCAATGGCATCGGCTATCGCTTTAGCTTGTTGAGCAAAACGAGTGTCCAGAGTGAAGTCCGGATACGCCTTTACTGTGTAGATCAAGTTACGAACCTTTGAAAAAAGATAGGAAATCATTATGTAGCGGTTTGTTTTTTATCATCTGCCATACTGAATTCAGCTCATTAATATTCTTAAATGTTTTTATTGTCTTTTTAAGGTGACATCTATAAAATCAATTTAAAAATCTTTAAAGGGGACACATTATGAAAACTCTGTATTTGCAGTGTTTTTGAACATATATTTGGGTAACCTGAGTGTCTACTGACCCACAAAATGTGAAATAAACCCATCCAGTCCTTTGTTTGTGGTCTGCATAAGTCTAACAACACAGAGAAAAGTGCTCTGTTTCAATTTTGCTCAACTTGTGATGTCACAAGTTGGATTCTGGTTAAAAAACAATCCCCTCCTCTGGTATCTCCACCCATGGACTCCACCCCCAGCCCAGAACAAAACTTTTGCACAGGTCTGCCATTTTTATTTATCACTACAGAGGAGTGATGTCTACCGGGAAAAGTCAGGGGTGGCTCATTGCATTTAAAGAGATACACACACCAAAACAGAGCATTCTGAGAGAGCTGGTTTATACAGGGTCACAAACGTCCTCTGGTGCTTGATTGATTTTATATGTTGACCAAAGCACAGCACAGATGTTTCATTTAGACCACAGGGGACTGTTTGAAAAGGTTTATAATATGTCCTCTTTAAACATTCATATGGGGCATTTAGAGCATTGTTTAAATGTACCATGGCTCCATTATAAAGATCAGTAAAAAGATAAGATGTATAAGCGAATTCAACATCTCTATCAAGCAAATTATTGAGTAGCACATGGAGGATTTTCATACAAATATTACTTACTTGCACTCTGGCTGTAGTTGAAGAGTCTTTGACCTGATGGGTTTTCATTCTTTGGTTCTCTACAGAAAATTTCCCATTAAGCATCTTGAGAAATGATACGTCTGCATTAATGGAGTTCGATGTTGAGCTTTTCTGCTCCAGCCAGGAGCTGATGATCTCAGAGTTGGTCTCCACGCCCGTCTCCTTGTGGGGGATGACGAACACCTCGTCTGGGATGAGGTAGAGCCCATCCTCAGTGGTCTGACACTCGAAGTAGCTCAGGTTCATGACTCGTCCCATGTCCATGTTACGGAGGTTGTCCCAGCCCCCACCTGGCAGCACCTCCAGTGCGGTGATGGAGATGTTGGCGGAGGCTCGACATTGTCTGAGCCAGTTGGTTGGGCGGCTGACTGGGACTGAAGAGCAGACATGAAGGAGAGAGAGCGCCAGGAGGGTTACTGCTGCCCTCATGATGTCTTTGTGTGAACAGGTTAACACAACTGAAGAGTTCAAACCAAGTTCCTCCTCCTCTTGTAAGGTTTATCATATGACAGACTGAAACATCAGGTTTTGAGGACTGAAGGCATGAGGAAGTGGTTTTGCTTTAATTTGCAAACAGCATTTGTACTTTCCCCAAAATAAATATGTAGACTTCCTGTTAATAGATTAATAACTCAGCTGATCTTGTATTTATCTTATATTTGTATATATCTATTTTTTTCCTATAATCAAAACAAGTAGTGTAGAACTAAAAGCAAAGTGGCTGAGAGAGACAAAAAGAAAATAAAGACAGAGCTGAAAATCACACTGCAGCATCATCTGGGGAAATGGAGTTTAAATGTAACAGAAATCTACAGAACTTCAAGTTCTCTGCTCTGGTTGATCATTGACATTTTCTGCCTCATTAATGACACACAGGTCTGTATCAGTTTCAAAAAATATGCTGCTCAAATAACGCTTTCTACTTTTATATTAAAAATTAGTTATTTATTAACCGACTTCCTCCTATTAAAGGGGAACAGAAAGCAGACCTGCTTTCTGTTCCCCTTTAATAGCAGGAAGACGTAGATGGTTACTGAAAAAAGCGGAGGTCTCTTTGTTTTAACGTACTGTCACATGAGTGTACGTCACTCGGAAATGTCATGAGAAATTACGGCTGGCTCACAGCCCAGCATCGACACCCAACACTCAAGCCGAACCTTGAAAAACTCCTGGACTGCAAAAGATGATTAAACAAAATACATGAAGGAATTGACTACAGAAATACTATGAATGAACTTTAAAAGATTAAAGCAATATAAGGAATAGGCCTCATGCTCAATATTTGTTTTACATCAGAAGAATGAAGCATTTAAGATTTGTTTTTATATTTGCTTGTTAATTGTTTTGCGCCAAAACACCAAGTCAAATTTCTTGTATGTATTTTGTACTTGGCAATAAACACCAATTCTGATTCTGATTCTGAATTTGTATTTTGTCGCTGGGTATTTTGTAACATTACATTAATCACTAATGTAACTACTGAAGCGCACTGAATTCACCCAAGAGAAATAATAGAAACATAATGACCCTCACTTTTCAAACCTACGTACAACAGAAAAATGGGTGTACGGTCATTTCCACGCAAAGTTCGGCACTCATCAATTTGGACGTGAGTACAATCAAATCCCACGGCAGGTCTAAGCTTGTGTACGGTCGTTTTCAACTCAGTGTGGACTTGAGGTGCAGACTTGTCGGAGAATCATTGGACCATACTAGTGCAGTGCCTATTAAGAAAGACAGATACAGGTTCACAAATGTATTGTTAGATAAGGTATGGCATCTAAAGTATCATTAATGGCAAGCAGGGAGCCCGTTTTTGCAGCCGACATTATCAGACTCAGATCCAGGTGAGCATGGGCGGTTCTAGGCAGGGGCCAACAGGGGCCAGTGCCCCTGTAACACTGATCTTGCTCCCCCCTGTGGCCACCCCTCCAAAAGGAAGAGCCCCCCTCATAACACATACTTAGTATTTGACTCAACAACCGCACTCACAATCTAGTATTAAATACTGTTACTGAAACAAATATAAATCATGGTATTTTATGTTTTGGTATTTAATGATGTGCGCTATGATTTGGCATAATATAGATTTTTTTTTAAAGCGATCATCTTTGTCTATTTTTCACCTGGGTTTAATGTTCCCCTATGACAAAACAACTGGCCCCAGTTTGGCCCCCTCAGTAAAAGTGGTCTGGAACAGCCACTGCAGGTGAGCCTGTACCACTTTTGCTTAATATTGAGGCGGAACCAATGAAAGAAGCCACTCGCTCCTCGGGCTGGGATCAATTCAGGCTGCGGTCCGACTGGTCTCCTCTTGTTCTGGTGCTGATTCTTTTAAGAGGCGCAACACACTATATTGTAGCGATCTTATGGTCTGAACGCTTTTTTTTAACTGAAGTTAGAAATGGTGATTATACCATAATATAGCCTAGATTATGTACAACAGCTAGAGGTCGATTTTCCACATCAACGCTGCTGAGATTTCCTTGCAGGCGTAAATAGGCCGAGAAACACCACCAAACACTCACACTCTGATCTACCTGCTGCCCCTCCCCTCGGACTGACGATCTGTGAAGAGGATGTGTGTCAGCTCTTTAAGAGACAAAAGGTCGAGAAGGCTCCAGGACCAGACGGAGTGTCCCCCTCCTCCCTGAGAGTCTGTGATGACCAGCTGGCCCCCATCTTCACGCAGATCTTCAACACATCACTGGAGCTGAGTGAAGTGCCCTCGTGCTTCAAAAGCTCCACCATCATCACAGGACTCAATGACTACGGGCCGGTCGCCCTGACGTCTGTGGTCATGAAGTCCTGTGAGAGACTTGTGTTGAGACACCTGAAGGACATCACAGGCCCCTTGCTGGACCCCCTGCAGTTTGCCTACCGGGCAAACAGGTCGGTGGAGGATGCAGTCAACATGGGACTAAACTACATCCTGCATCACCTCGACTCCCCAGGGACCTATGCTAGGATCCTGTTTGTGGACTTCAGTCCGGCGTTAAACACCATCATCCCGGATATCCTGCACCATAAACACACCCAGCTCACATTGCCGGCCTCCACCTGTCAATGGATCACCATCTTCCTGACCGACAGAAGGCAGAAGGTGAGGCTGGGGAGCACCAAATCCGGCACCCGCACCATCAGCACTGGCGCCCCCCAGGGGTGTGTTCTCTCCCCACTGCTCTTCTCCCTCTACACCAATGACTGTACCTCGGAGGACCCCTCTGTGAAACTACTGAAATTTGCAGACGACACGACTGTCATCGGTCTCATCCAGGACGGAGACGAGTCTGCTTACAGCCAGAAGGTGGAACAGCTGGCTCTCTGGTGCAGTCAGAACATCTGGAGCTGAACCCGCTCAAGACTGTGGAGATGGCAGTGGACTTCAGGAGAAGCCCCCCTCCTCTTTCCCCCCTCTCCATACTGAACAGCACAGCACAGTGTCTACTGTGGACTCTTTCAGGTTCCTGGGATCCACAATCTCCCAGGACCTGAAGTGGACCTCCCACATAGACACAATCAGGAAAAAGGCCCAGCAGAGGATGTACTTCCTGCGTCAGCTCAGAAAGTTGAACCTGCCCCAGGAGCTGCTGCTCATGTTCTACATAATTCATGTTCTTACATAATTATATATTTATTATCATGTTCATCTCAGCATTTTTGCACTACTCATCACTACGGCCGAACGTTTAGTTCTGCTCGCGATCGTACTGAGAACAGCCGGTGGTGAATAATAAGCCAATGAGCTGAGAATTTAGTTGGATAAAGCTACAGTTTGCAAACTGAAAGCTGCTAAAACAATCACATTTATTTTCCCCGACCGTTCTGTTCAGTACACAAATCACTCACTGACTGTCTGGTGTCTCCTTTGTCATATCTGTCATTTTCATTTCACTATGTTTACGCAGCCTCGAAAAAAAATACCATATACCATATCCTCTCTGAGAGGAAGAGAGAGACTCGGAAACAGAGCTCTCTTTCAGTTCATTCACTGAGAGTTCCGCTCTTACTCTCAGTTCGTTCAGTGATTCACGTCGGAGCTCTTGTTCAGTTCGTTCACTGAACGAAACACTGACTGAACGTGAACGAACGAGACTGCGAGTCACACAGCTGAGTGAAATTAAGTTGGATATAAAAGCAGTTTGTAAACTGACAGCAGATATAAAAAGCACATACATTTTTGCGACACCTAAATGTTAAATAATATATTTTCTACTTCCTCAATTTTGGAGACATGAGAGGGAGAAGTAGGGGCGGGCTTTAGTGACACAGAGCTCCCGACCGACTCCATCCTGTTGGTTCAGTCTGTACGTATCACTGACATGAAAAGAGAGGGAGGGCGCTTTGAGTGACTCTTACGGTCTGGAGAGAGAGACGAGACGGGAGAGAGGAGAGCGCAACTGAAGTTGAGAAATGAACGACTCTTTTCAGTAAGTGATTCAGTTCAGTTCGTTCACCCAGATGATTCGTTCGTTTTGAACGAATCGTTCATGACCGACACATCACTACAGGAAAGAGGAAACTGCAAAGTTGAATTTTCTTATCACCGGAGTACTTGATAAGTACTCCAAAATATGTTGCAGCCAGAAACTCAGGTGGACGCTGAAAGGTCGTTTCACTTGTCTTTACTTTATTTAAGCGTTTAACAAAGACTCAGTACCTTCATTCACTCTGCCTACGAGTCTCTTCAGCTGCTGAATAATAACTACAGCTTTCTTGCTAACTCCGGAGCATCACAAAACAAAACTCTTCTTCTCTGAACTCCTGCATGTCACTGTCACTCACAGACTCCACCTTGTGCTGTAGATTATGCAGCGCATTTAATTAATAACATGTCAACATCAACTGCTTGAATAATGTTGCAGTTCAGAAAAATACATTAACATTAGCAACTTTGAAGATGAATTTAAAAAGATTATAAACTAAAGAATTTCAAAATGACAAGTACAACAAAAATTTGTTAGTGGGGTCCTCGATAACCAAACAATAAACATCAATGTTCTCAATTGACCTGTCACACCCCCACTTTAAAAATGGCGTCCCGACATTTTCATTATACCGCTTAGCCTAAAACCTTTCTGGGCAGTTTTTTTATATAGTTTTTTTTATATAACAAACAGGATGACATTATGCCCTTGCAGTGGCAATAAGCTTTAGTTTTCTATTTATTTGCTTTGATTACATTGTTTAAGTTGAGAAGTACATTTACAATAAAAGTGCGCTATACACTACTTTTGAATTCATTATTGGATTTTGCGTATAACAATGCGATTAACGCAATTAAAACTTTTAATCGTTGCCCAGCCCTAATTTAATATTATAACTTGTACATTGAGAGCACAGTTACTGAACACAAATTCCTGGTGTGTGTAAGCATACATGGCCAATACATCTGATTCTTCTGATTATTCCAGTTATAGCCAACAACAGGGAGATGTGGGAAACAGCAGATTCTGAATTTTTTAGAAAATCTGTAAAATATATAAAGCATACTTAAGTTCTTGGAATGACTGTAGAAGTGTAGTCCAAAAAAAACAAGTCAAATGTTCCAGGAAATGCATTTGCTCAGCACTCAGTGTTCATTAGGAGAGTTTTCACTTCTTGGCAGCAGCAGCAGCAGCAGCAGCAGCTGTGGTCCTGGTGGCCCATTTGGCCTTCTTAGGACTCTTTTTGGGACTCTTCTCAGGACTCTTCTTAGGACTCTTCTCAGGACTCTTCTTAGGACTCTTCTCAGGACTCTTCTTAGGACTCTTCTCAGGACTCTTCTTAGGACTCTTTGGCTTCTTGGCCGCAGCAGGCTTCTTGGCCTTCTTTGGACTTTTTGGCCTCCTCTGTGATGCATTTTACTTTTTAAAAAAAGTAGGATTTTATAAAATATTAATGCATATACAGGGCGGAAAAACCCCTCTTTGTCCATACAGGGCACCAAAATCAACACAAACTGAAAGTTCCCCACAGGAGCTTAAAGAAAAACTGCTTTGGATTGAGCAAAGTGGGGGAAATAGGACAAAATACATCATGGCAAAAAATAGTTGAGAAAACAAGGAAACTAAGCTTTCACCTGTCCATTTTGGATTCTTACGAATCAATTTACTTCAGCTGACACTTTTGCATTTTCTATAATCCTCAATTCTGCAGTGTTGACATAGATTATTTAGTTAAATTAAAGAACTAGATACGTCTAGTTTAAAGATTAAACTACATTAAATAAGCATGTTAGATTGTAAAACACACATCAGATCTGTCACAGTGAGCACTACAGTACTATGGTGAATTTCAGACATTTACAGTTTTACATGCAACAGGCATTAAAGATAAAGATAAACTTTATTGATCCCCGTGGGGGAAATTTGTGCATTACAGCAGCTCCAGAAAACAGGGGGCGGGAATATACTTCTAAAAAATAAAAATAGAAGTTAAAAACAGATCAGACATATTTACGTCATTTAAATAAAAAAATACAATAATGTAAAGAAATACAATAATGTAAATAATGTAAAATTACACAGTAACCACAGTTCTTAAAAAACACACACAGTGTGTAGCATGAGGTGGTGATGTTGTTAAAGAGTCCGATTAAACAGTCTGACGACAGATGGGATGAACGACCTGTGGTAGCGCTCTGTCTTGCAGGGTGGGTGTCTCAGTCTGCTGCTGAAGGAGCTGCTCAGGCCCCCCACAGTGTCATGTAGGGGGTGAGAGGGGTTGTCCATGATGGATGTCAGCTTCACTAACATCCTCCTCTCACCCACCTCCTCTACAGAGTCCAGAGGACAGTCCAAGACAGAACTGGCCCTCCTGACCAGTCTGTTCAGTCTCTTCCTGTCTCTCTCTATGCTCCCTCCTCCCCAGCAGACCACTGCATAGAAAAGTGCAGACTCCACCACAGTGTCATAAAATGTCCGTAGCAGAGTCCTGCACACTCCAAAGGACCTCAGTCGTCTCAGCAGGTGAAGTCGACATTGGCCCTTCTTGTACAGGACGTCGGTGTTGTGTGACCAGTCCAGTTAGTTGTTTAGGTGAACACCCAGCTATTTGTACGTCTCCACCCTCTCGATATCCAAGCCCTGGATGTTCACCGGTGCAGTCTGGGGTGACTTCCTGTGGAAGTCAATCACCATCTCCTTTGTCTTGCTGGCGTTGAGCTGAAGGTGGTTGAGCTCACTCCAGTCGACAAAGTCCATGATGACCTGCCTGTACTCCTGTTCGCTCCCCTTAGACACACACCCCACGATGGCTGTGTCATAGGAGAACTTCTGCAGGTGGCAGCTCCCAGAGTTGTAGCAGAAGTCCGAGGTGTACAGGGTGAAGAGAAAAGGGGAGAGAACTGTCCCCTGCGGGGCCCCTGTCCTGCAGACCACCATGTCAGACTCACAGTCCTGAAGCCTCACGTACTGTGGTCTGTTGGTGAGGTAGTCACCAATGAATGCATTATGGAAAAAAAACAGACATTGATCGATCACATTGGTTTATAAGACTTTATTAGAAGTTAAGTGCCATCAGAAGAGTTAAGTCAACATACAATTAAAATTCTATTCAATTTTAAAAGCAAGACACAAAACATAAACTTATGCTTATTTTTATACATATTTCAATGGTAATGCTTAAAAACAATGATTTGTATCTATATATTGGTGAAAGTGTCAAGCATCGCATTCAAGTTTTGAATAAGTGAATACAAATGATTTATTACATGACTCTGTGCATCTCAGCCTCATGAGGGCAGTGTTGGTTCACTATGGCTCTCTGCTTTGTGTTATGAGACTTATTGGGACATCAAATGATTTCTGTTACGGGACTAATAAAGACAAATATGACTCATAATGACCAAAAAAGTGCATATTAGGCTATCAGAAAGGAATGTCTTTCCCTAGCTGTGAACATTTTAATAACTGGTTGGTTTCCCAAACATTTAAAACAAAAAAAGATTATATCGCAGTGTCAATCATATTTACGCAAGGAGCCCTCAGATACAGAACATGAACATAATCCACTCCAACATTCAATGATTCGAAAGGTAAAGTAAAAAAATCATCTCTGGTTTCAAAGCCTCTAAACTGCTTTTCTTTTATTAAGCCTCATCCTGCTGTACTTGGCTCTCTGCCTCCCCCCGGTTTGCCTCTCCATCTATACTCACATATTCTCTAACTCTCCTAAACCCAGACAGCCTCTTCCTTCTCTTCACCAGGACTACCACCACTGCCACCAACACCATCATCCCAATCACCCCAAATGCTACTCCAGTCTTCTCTCCACTAGACATCTCATACAGTTCTGGGTTAAGCTTTTGCATGATTTTCTTGATTTCTTGTGGGCTGGCCACTTTCCACGCCTTGGTCTCTCCTACTCTAACCCAGCTCGAATCTCCTTCGGTCATCACCATTACTGTGTTCGTGGCTTGCATACTGACAAGTGGAGGTTTGCTGAAAGGAGGCAGCTGGATAGGAAGCAGCTGTCCACCTGTGAACAGCCCTGACTGGACACAGTAAAGGATTTCACAGCCATCGCTCACTGAAGCAAGATGCTGACTGAACTTGGGAGGGCAACGATGTTGGGAACCAGATATTGGGTTACCTGACTGACAACTAAAGAGGCCTCCAAATGGAACTGAGAATCTGGTGCCAGTCTCATAGTCCTTGCTCACACAGATCATTTGTCCATCAGAGAGAAATTTAACTGGAATGAAGTTTTGCGGGCAGCTTTTTGCATTGGTGAGGGGGTTCAGGAGAGAGGGGCTGTAAATTCCTCCAAACAGATACCCTGAGTTGTCTGGAGCTGTTCCATTTACAGAGCACCAGTAGGTGTCAATGCGGGCAGTGCGGACGTGGTAGTTGTCCTGACACACTTGACGATGGCAATGGGAAAGCCCTAGAAACCCACACCGATAACGTTGGTCATAGCAGTCGTATGAAGTGTAACCCTGCTGTCTCACTTCTGATCTCAGTAAAGTGGAGATATAAGGAGAACGGCAGGAGAATTCACCTGTTTCTAAGTTTTTCTGGGCCAGTGCGTCACATAGTGGGCCTGCGTCTGAGCTCATTTCAACACACTTTTGGTAGACGCCGCCAAAGCTGAGGTTTGTAGCGGGGCCCTCGCAGGACGAATCATCGATATTAGCCTGGAAGTTGAAGTTCTTGGAGTTGATGTCAACACATCCAGGCCTCGTGTTGACCTTATAGTACCGATCTATAGCCTGACTCACTGTCAAAGCCACTTTGCCGATAGTAGGCTGTGGCAGATCAGGAATGGTGTTTGTGTTTATGAAGTAGTGCAGGGGAAACCCAGACCTATCAATAGCAACCAGGTTGTTTCGGGTACTTTCCTGCCACTTCTGCAGAGTGATGCCAGGATAAAAAGGTGTGCCACCATTGCTTTGGGTAAGAGAGTACTGAATATTGGACTGATATTTCTGAAGTGATGAGCTCTGTTGGGTGCTTTGACTGCTTATGTCAAACTTGAGTTTGTCAAAAAAGTTAAACCCTGCCTGTGCTTTGATGGTAGAACTGTCTGAAGAACTGTCAGACACATACGAGGAGCGGAGGTAGTCCTCCTCAACCAAAGTAGCCCCGGCATCAACACTTGTGATAACATGGGTTCCATAGTCTAACACCATCTTCTCTGAGAGATAGTCTGCATTTCTTGTTTGGTTGTTCTCAATGGCATCGGCTATCACTTTAGCTTGTTGAGCAAAGCGAGTGTCTAGAGTGAAGTCCGGATACGCCTTTACTGTGTAGATCAAGTTACGAACCTTTGAAAAAAGATAGGAATAGTGGTTTGTTTTTTATCATCTGCCATACTGAATTCAGCTCATTAATATTCTTAAATGTTTTTATTGTCTTTTTAAGGTGACATCTATAAAATCAATTTAAAAATCTTTAAAGGGGACACATTATGAAAACTCTGTATTTGCAGTGTTTTTGAACATATATTTGGGTAACCTGAGTGTCTACTGACCCACAAAATGTGAAATAAACCCATCCAGTCCTTTGTTTGTGGTCTGCGTAAGTCTTACAACACAGAGAAAAGTGCTCTGTTTCAATTGTGCTCAACTTGTGATGTCACAAGTTGGATTCTGGTAAAAAAACAATCCCCTCCTCTGGTATCTCCACCCATGGACTCCACCCCCAGCCCAGAACAAAACTTTTGCACAGGTCTGCCATTTTTATTTATCACTACAGAGGAGTGATGTCTACTGGGAAAAGTCAGGGGTGGCTCATTGCATTTAAAGAGATACACACACCAAAACAGAGCATTCTGAGAGAGCTGGTTTATACAGGGTCACAAACGTCCTCTGGTGCTTGATTGATTTTATATGTTGACCAAAGCACAGCACAGATGTTTCATTTAGACCACAGGGGACTGTTTGAAAAGGTTTATAATATGTCCTCTTTAAACATTCATATGGGGCATTTAGAGCATTGTTTAAATGTACCATGGCTCCATTATAAAGATCAGTAAAAAGATAAGATGTATAAGCGAATTCAACATCTCTATCAAGCAAATTATTGAGTAGCACATGGAGGATTTTCATACAAATATTACTTACTTGCACTCTGGCTGTAGTTGAAGAGTCTTTGACCTGATGGGTTTTCATTCTTTGGTTCTCTACAGAAAATTTCCCATTAAGCATCTTGAGAAATGATACGTCTGCATTAATGGAGTTCGATGTTGAGCTTTTCTGCTCCAGCCAGGAGCTGATTATCTCAGAGTTGGTCTCCACGCCCGTCTCCTTGTGGGGGATGACGAACACCTCGTCTGGGATGAGGTAGAGCCCATCCTCAGTGGTCTGACACTCGAAGTAGCTCAGGTTCATGACTCGTCCCATGTCCATGTTACGGAGGTTGTCCCAGCCCCCACCTGGCAGCACCTCCAGTGCGGTGATGGAGATGTTGGCGGAGGCTCGACATTGTCTGAGCCAGTTGGTTGGGCGGCTGACTGGGACTGAAGAGCAGACATGAAGGAGAGAGAGCGCCAGGAGGGTTACTGCTGCCCTCATGATGTCTTTGTGTGAACAGGTTAACACAACTGAAGAGTTCAAACCAAGTTCCTCCTCCTCTTGTAAGGTTTATCATATGACAGACTGAAACATCACGTTTTGAGGACTGAAGGCATGAGGAAGTGGTTTTGCTTTAATTTGCAAACAGCATTTGTACTTTCCCCAAAATAAATATGTAGACTTCCTGTTAATAGATTAATAACTCAGCTGATCTTGTATTTATCTTATATTTGTATATATCTATTTTTTTCCTATAATCAAAACAAGTAGTGTAGAACTAAAAGCAAAGTGGCTGAGAGAGACAAAAAGAAAATAAAGACAGAGCTGAAAATCACACTGCAGCATCATCTGGGGAAATGGAGTTTAAATGTAACAGAAATCTACAGAACTTCAAGTTCTCTGCTCTGGTTGATCATTGACATTTTCTGCCTCATTAATGACACACAGGTCTGTATCAGTTTCAAAAAATATGCTGCTCAAATAACGCTTTCTACTTTTATATTAAAAATTAGTTATTTATTAACCGACTTCCTCCTATTAAAGGGGAACAGAAAGCAGACCTGCTTTCTGTTCCCCTTTAATAGGAGGAAGACGTAGATGGTTACTGAAAAAAGCGGAGGTCTCTTTGTTTTAACGTACTGTCACATGAGTGTACGTCACTCGGAAATGTCATGAGAAATTACAGCTGGCTCACAGCCCAGCATCGACACCCAACACTCAAGCCGAACCTTGAAAAACTCCTGGACTGCAAAAGATGATTAAACAAAATACATGAAGGAATTGACTACAGAAATACTATGAATGAACTTTAAAAGATTAAAGCAATATAAGGAATAGGCCTCATGCTCAATATTTGTTTTACATCAGAAGAATGAAGCATTTAAGATTTGTTTTTATATTTGCTTGTTAATTGTTTTGCGCCAAAACACCAAGTCAAATTTCTTGTATGTATTTTGTACTTGGCAATAAACACCAATTCTGATTCTGATTCTGAATTTGTATTTTGTCGCTGGGTATTTTGTAACATTACATTAATCACTAATGTAACTACTGAAGCGCACTGAATTCACCCAAGAGAAATAATAGAAACATAATGACCCTCACTTTTCAAACCTACGTACAACAGAAAAATGGGTGTACGGTCATTTCCACGCAAAGTTCGGCACTCATCAATTTGGACGTGAGTACAATCAAATCCCACGGCAGGTCTAAGCTTGTGTACGGTCGTTTTCAACTCAGTGTGGACTTGAGGTGCAGACTTGTCGGAGAATCATTGGACCATACTAGTGCAGTGCCTGTTAAGAAAGACAGATACAGGTTCACAAATGTATTGTTAGATAAGGTATGGCATCTAAAGTATCATTAATGGCAAGCAGGGAGCCCGTTTTTGCAGCCGACATTATCAGACTCAGATCCAGGTGAGCATGGGCGGTTCTAGGCAGGGGCCAACAGGGGCCAGTGCCCCTGTAACACTGATCTTGCTCCCCCCTGTGGCCACCCCTCCAAAAGGAAGAGCCCCCCTCATAACACATACTTAGTATTTGACTCAACAACCGCACTCACAATCTAGTATTAAATACTGTTACTGAAACAAATATAAATCATGGTATTTTATGTTTTGGTATTTAATGATGTGCGCTATGATTTGGCATAATATAGATTTTTTTTTAAAGCGATCATCTTTGTCTATTTTTCACCTGGGTTTAATGTTCCCCTATGACAAAACAACTGACCCCAGTTTGGCCCCCTCAGTAAAAGTGGTCTGGAACAGCCACTGCAGGTGAGCCTGTACCACTTTTGCTTAATATTGAGGCGGAACCAATGAAAGAAGCCACTCGCTCCTCGGGCTGGGATCAATTCAGGCTGCGGTCCGACTGGTCTCCTCTTGTTCTGGTGCTGATTCTTTTAAGAGGCGCAACACACTATATTGTAGCGATCTTATGGTCTGAACGCTTTTTTTTAACTGAAGTTAGAAATGGTGATTATACCATAATATAGCCTAGATTATGTACAACAGCTAGAGGTCGATTTTCCACATCAACGCTGCTGAGATTTCCTTGCAGGCGTAAATAGGCCGAGAAACACCACCAAACACTCACACTCTGATCTACCTGCTGCCCCTCCCCTCGGACTGACGATCTGTGAAGAGGATGTGTGTCAGCTCTTTAAGAGACAAAAGGTCGAGAAGGCTCCAGGACCAGACGGAGTGTCCCCCTCCTCCCTGAGAGTCTGTGATGACCAGCTGGCCCCCATCTTCACGCAGATCTTCAACACATCACTGGAGCTGAGTGAAGTGCCCTCGTGCTTCAAAAGCTCCACCATCATCACACGACTCAATGACTACGGGCCGGTCGCCCTGACGTCTGTGGTCATGAAGTCCTGTGAGAGACTTGTGTTGAGACACCTGAAGGACATCACAGGCCCCTTGCTGGACCCCCTGCAGTTTGCCTACCGGGCAAACAGGTCGGTGGAGGATGCAGTCAACATGGGACTAAACTACATCCTGCATCACCTCGACTCCCCAGGGACCTATGCTAGGATCCTGTTTGTGGACTTCAGTCCGGCGTTAAACACCATCATCCCGGATATCCTGCACCATAAACACACCCAGCTCACATTGCCGGCCTCCACCTGTGAATGGAACACCATCTTCCTGACCGACAGAAGGCAGAAGGTGAGGCTGGGGAGCACCAAATCCGGCACCCGCACCATCAGCACTGGCGCCCCCCAGGGGTGTGTTCTCTCCCCACTGCTCTTCTCCCTCTACACCAATGACTGTACCTCGGAGGACCCCTCTGTGAAACTACTGAAATTTGCAGACGACACGACTGTCATCGGTCTCATCCAGGACGGAGACGAGTCTGCTTACAGCCAGAAGGTGGAACAGCTGGCTCTCTGGTGCAGTCAGAACATCTGGAGCTGAACCCGCTCAAGACTGTGGAGATGGCAGTGGACTTCAGGAGAAGCCCCCCTCCTCTTTCCCCCCTCTCCATACTGAACAGCACAGCACAGTGTCTACTGTGGACTCTTTCAGGTTCCTGGGATCCTCAATCTCCCAGGACCTGAAGTGGACCTCCCACATAGACACAATCAGGAAAAAGGCCCAGCAGAGGATGTACTTCCTGCGTCAGCTCAGAAAGTTGAACCTGCCCCAGGAGCTGCTGCTCATGTTCTACATAATTCATGTTCTTACATACTTATATATTTATTATCATGTTCATCTCAGCATTTTTGCACTACTCATCACTACGGCCGAATGTTTAGTTCTGCTCGCGATCGTACTGAGAACAGCCGGTGGTGAATAATAAGCCAATGAGCTGAGAATTTAGTTGGATAAAGCTACAGTTTGCAAACTGAAAGCTGCTAAAACAATCACATTTATTTTCCCCGACCGTTCTGTTCAGTACACAAATCACTCACTGACTGTCTGGTGTCTCCTTTGTCATATCTGTCATTTTCATTTCACTATGTTTACGCAGCCTCGAAAAAAAATACCATATACCATATCCTCTCTGAGAGGAAGAGAGAGTCTCGGAAACAGAGCTCTCTTTCAGTTCATTCACTGAGAGTTCCGCTCTTACTCTCAGTTCGTTCAGTGATTCACGTCGGAGCTCTTGTTCAGTTCGTTCACTGAACGAAACACTGACTGAACGTGAACGAGCGAGACTGCGAGTCACACAGCTGAGTGAAATTAAGTTGGATATAAAAGCAGTTTGTAAACTGACAGCAGATATAAAAAGCACATACATTTTTGCGACACCTAAATGTTAAATAATATATTTTCTACTTCCTCAATTTTGGAGACATGAGAGGGAGAAGTAGGGGCGGGCTTTAGTGACACAGAGCTCCCGACCGACTCCATCCTGTTGGTTCAGTCTGTACGTATCACTGACATGAAAAGAGAGGGAGGGCGCTTTGAGTGACTCTTACGGTCTGGAGAGAGAGACGAGACGGGAGAGAGGAGAGCGCAACTGAAGTTGAGAAATGAACGACTCTTTTCAGTAAGTGATTCAGTTCAGTTCGTTCACCCAGATGATTCGTTCGTTTTGAACGAATCGTTCATGACCGACACATCACTACAGGAAAGAGGAAACTGCAAAGTTGAATTTTCTTATCACCGGAGTACTTGATAAGTACTCCAAAATATGTTGCACGCTATGTTGGACGCTGAAAGGTCGTTTCACTTGTCTTTACTTTATTTAATTGTTTAACAAAGACTCAGTACCTTCATTCACTCTGCCTACGAGTCTCTTCAGCTGCTGAATAATAACTACAGCTTTCTTGCTAACTCCGGAGCATCACAAAACAAAACTCTTCTTCTCTGAACTCCTGCATGTCACTGTCACTCACAGACTCCACCTTGTGCTGTAGATTATGCAGCGCATTTAATTAATAACATGTCAACATCAACTGCTTGAATAATGTTGCAGTTCAGAAAAATACATTAACATTAGCAACTTTGAAGATGAATTTAAAAAGATTATAAACTAAAGAATTTCAAAATGACAAGTACAACAAAGATTTGTTAGTGGGGTCCTCGATAACCAAACAATAAACATCAATGTTCTCAATTGACCTGTCACACTCTCCCCCACTTGGCGTCCCGACATTTTCATTATATCTCTTAGCCTAAAACCTTTCTGGGCAGTTTTTTTTTTTATATAACAAACAGGATGACATTATGCCCTTGCAGTAAGCTTTAGTTTTCTATTTATTTGCTTTGATTACATTGTTTAATTTGAGAAGTACATTTACAATAAAAGTGCGCTATACACTACTTTTGAATTCATTGTTGGATTTTGCGTATAACAATGCGATTAACGCGCTTAAAACTTTTAATCGTTGCCCAGCCCTAATTTAATGTTATAACTTGTACATTGAGAGCACAGTTACTGAACACAAATTCCTGGTGTGTGTAAGCATACATGGCCAATACATCTGATTCTTCTGATTATTCCAGTTATAGCCAACAACAGGGAGATGTGGGAAACAGCAGATTCTGAATTTTTTAGAAAATCTGTAAAATATATAAAGCATACTTAAGTTCTTGGAATGACTGTAGAAGTGTAGTCCAAAAAAAACAAGTCAAATGTTCCAGGAAATGCCTTTGCTCAGCACTCAGTGTTCATTAGGAGAGTTTTCACTTCTTGGCAGCAGCAGCAGCAGCAGTAGCTGTGGTCCTGGTGGCCCATTTGGCCTTCTTAGGACTCTTTTTGGGACTCTTCTCAGGACTCTTCTTAGGACTTTTCTCAGGACTCTTCTTAGGACTCTTTTTGGGACTCTTCTCAGGACTCTTCTTAGGACTCTTCTCAGGACTCTTCTTAGGACTCTTTTTGGGACTCTTCTCAGGACTCTTCTTAGGACTCTTCTCAGGACTCTTCTTAGGACTCTTCTCAGGACTCTTCTTAGGACTCTTCTCAGGACTCTTCTTAGGACTCTTCTCAGGACTCTTCTTAGGACTCTTTGGCTTCTTGGCCTTCTTTGGACTTTTTGGCCTCCTCTGTGATGCATTTTACTTTTTAAAAAAAGTAGGATTTTATAAAATATTAATGCATATACAGGGCGGAAAAACCCCTCTTTGTCCATACAGGGCACCAAAATCAACACAAACTGAAAGTTCCCCACAGGAGCTTAAAGAAAAACTGTTTTGGATTGAGCAAAGTGGGGGAAATAGGACAAAATACATCATGGCAAAAAATAGTTGAGAAAACAAGGAAACTAAGCTTTCACCTGTCCATTTTGGATTCTTACGAATCAATTTACTTCAGCTGACACTTTTGCATTTTCTATAATCCTCAATTCTGCAGTGTTGACATAGATTATTTAGTTAAATTAAAGAACTAGATACGTCTAGTTTAAAGATTAAACTACATTAAATAAGCATGTTAGATTGTAAAACACACATCAGATCTGTCACAGTGAGCACTACAGTACTATGGTGAATTTCAGACATTTACAGTTTTACATGAACAGGCATTAAAGATAAAGATAAACTTTATTGATCCCCGTGGGGGAAATTTGTGCATTACAGCAGCTCCAGAAAACAGGGGGCGGGAATATACTTCTAAAAAATAAAAATAGAAGTTAAAAACAGATCATACATATTTATGTCATTTAAATAAAAAAATACAATAATGTAAAAAAATACAATAATGTAAATAATGTAAAATTACACAGTAACCACAGTTCTTAAAAAAACACACACAGTGTGTAGCATGAGGTGGTGATGTTGTTAAAGAGTCCGATTAAACAGTCTGACGACAGATGGGATGAACGACCTGCTGTAGCGCTCTGTCTTGCAGGGTGGGTGTCTCAGTCTGCTGCTGAAGGAGCTGCTCAGGGCCCCCACAGTGTCATGTAGGGGGTGAGAGGGGTTGTCCATGATGGATGTCAGCTTCACTAACATCCTCCTCTCACCCACCTCCTCCACAGAGTCCAGAGGACAGTCCAAGACAGAACTGGCCCTCCTGACCAGTCTGTTCAGTCTCTTCCTGTCTCTCTCTGTGCTCCCTCCTCCCCAGCAGACCACTGCATAGAAAAGTGCAGACTCCACCACAGTGTCATAAAATGTCCGTAGCAGAGTCCTGCACACTCCAAAGGACCTCAGTCGTCTCAGCAGGTGAAGTCGACATTGGCCCTTCTTGTACAGGACGTCGGTGTTGTGTGACCAGTCCAGTTAGTTGTTTAGGTGAACACCCAGCTATTTGTACGTCTCCACCCTCTCGATATCCAAGCCCTGGATGTTCACCGGTGCAGTCTGGGGTGACTTCCTGTGGAAGTCAATCACCATCTCCTTTGTCTTGCTGGCGTTGTGGTGGTTGAGCTCACTCCAGTCGACAAAGTCCATGATGACCTGCCTGTACTCCTGTTCGCTCCCCTTAGACACACACCCCACGATGGCTGTGTCATCGGAGAACTTCTGCAGGTGGCAGCTCCCAGAGTTGTAGCAGAAGTCCGAGGTGTACAGGGTGAAGAGAAAAGGGGAGAGAACTGTCCCCTGCGGGGCCCCTGTCCTGCAGACCACCATGTCAGACTCACAGTCCTGAAGCCTCACGTACTGTGGTCTGTTGGTGAGATAGTCACCAATGAATGCATTATGGAAAAAAAACAGACATTGATCGATCACACTGGTTTAAAATACTTTATTAGAAGTTAAGTGCCATCAGAAGAGTTAAGTCAACCTACAATTAAAATTCTATTCAATTTTAGAAGCAAGACACAAAACATAAACTTATGCTTATTACTATTTATATTTCAATGTTAATGCTTAAAAACAATGATTTGTATCTATATATTGGTGAAAGTGTCAAGCATCGCATTCAAGTTTTGAATAAGTGAATACAAATGATTTATTACATGACTCTGTGCATCTCAGCCTCATGAGGGCAGTGTTGGTTCACTATGGCCCTCTGTTTTGTGTTATGAGACTTATTGGGACATCAAATGATTTCTGTTACGGGACTAATAAAGACAAATATGACTCATAATGACCAAAAAAGTGCATATTAGGCTATCAGAAAGGAATGTCTTTCCCTAGCTGTGAACATTTTAATAACTGGTTGGTTTCCCAAACATTTAAAACAAAAAAAGATTGTATTGCAGTGTCAATCATATTTAAGCAAGGAGCCCTCAGATACAGAACATGAACATAATCCACTCCAACATTCAATGATTCGAAAGGTAAAGTAAAAAAAACATCTCTGGTTTCAAAGCCTCTAAACTGCTTTTCTTTTATTAAGCCTCATCCTGCTGTACCAGGCTCTCTGCCTCCCCCCGGTTTGCCGCTCCATCTATACTCACATATTCTCTAACTCTCCTAAACCCAGACAGCCTCTTCCTTCTCTTCACCAGGACTACCACCACTGCCACCAACACCATCATCCCAATCACCCCAAATGCTACTCCAGTCTTCTCTCCACTAGACATCTCATACAGTTCTGGGTTAAGCTTTTGCATGATTTTCTTGATTTCTTGTGGGCTGGCCACTTTCCACGCCTTGGTCTCTCCTACTCTAACCCAGCTCGAATCTCCTTCGGTCATCACCATTACTGTGTTCGTGGCTTGCATACTGACAAGTGGAGGTTTGCTAAAAGGAGGCAGCTGGATAGGAAGCAGCTGTCCACCTGTGAACAGCCCTGACTGGACACAGTAAAGGATTTCACAGCCATCGCTCACTGAAGCAAGATGCTGACTGAACTTGGGAGGGCAACGATGTTGGGAACCAGATATTGGGTTACCTGACTGACAACTAAAGAGGCCTCCAAATGGAACTGAGAATCTGGTGCCAGTCTCATAGTCCTTGCTCACACAGATCATTTGTCCATCAGAGAGAAATTTAACTGGAATGAAGTTTTGCGGGCAGCTTTTTGCATTGGTGAGGGGGTTCAGGAGAGAGGGGCTGTAAATTCCTCCAAACAGATACCCTGAGTTGTCTGGAGCTGTTCCATTTACAGAGCACCAGTAGGTGTCAATGCGGGCAGTGCGGACGTGGTAGTTGTCCTGACACACTTGACGATGGCAATGGGAAAGCCCTAGAAACCCACACCGATAACGTTGGTCATAGCAGTCGTATGAAGTGTAACCCTGCTGTCTCACTTCTGATCTCAGTAAAGTGGAGATATAAGGAGAACGGCAGGAGAATTCACCTGTTTCTAAGTTTTTCTGGGCCAGTGCGTCACATAGTGGGCCTGCGTCTGAGCTCATTTCAACACACTTTTGGTAGACGCCGCCAAAGCTGAGGTTTGTAGCGGGGCCCTCGCAGGACGAATCATCGATATTAGCCTGGAAGTTGAAGTTCTTGGAGTTGATGTCAACACATCCAGGCCTTGTGTTGACCTTATAGTACCGATCTATAGCCTGACTCACTGTCAAAGCCACTTTGCCGATAGTAGGCTGTGGCAGATCAGGAATGGTGTTTGTGTTTATGAAGTAGTGCAGGGGAAACCCAGACCTATCAATAGCAACCAGGTTGTTTCGGGTACTTTCCTGCCACTTCTGCAGAGTGATGCCAGGATAAAAAGGTGTGCCACCATTGCTTTGGGTAAGAGAGTACTGAATATTGGACTGATATTTCTGAAGTGATGAGCTCTGTTGGGTGCTTTGACTGCTTATGTCAAACTTGAGTTTGTCAAAGAAGTTCAACCCTGCCTGTGCTTTGACGGTAGAACTGTCTGAAGAACTGTCAGACACATACGAGGAGCGGAGGTAGTCCTCCTCAACCAAAGTAGCCCCGGCATCAACACTTGTGATAACATGGGTTCCATAGTCTAACACCATCTTCTCTGAGAGATAGTCTGCATTTCTTGTTTGGTTGTTCTCAATGGCATCGGCTATCGCTTTAGCTTGTTGAGCAAAGCGATTGTCCAGAGTGAAGTCCGGATACGCCTTTACTGTGTAGATCAAGTTACGAACCTTTGAAAAAAGATAGGAAATCATTATGTAGCGGTTTGTTTTTTATCATCTGCCATACTGAATTCAGCTCATTAATATTCTTAAATGTCTTTATTGTCTTTTTAAGGTGACATCTATAAAATCAATTTAAAAATCTTTAAAGGGGACACATTATGAAAACTCTGTATTTGCAGTGTTTTTGAACATATATTTGGGTAACCTGAGTGTCTACTGACCCACAAAATGTGAAATAAACCCATCCAGTCCTTTGTTTGTGGTCTGCATAAGTCTTACAACACAGAGAAAAGTGCTCTGTTTCAATTGTGCTCAACTTGTGATGTCACAAGTTGGATTCTGGTAAAAAACAATCCCCTCCCCTGGTATCTCCACCCATGGACTCCACCCCCAGCCCAGAACAAAACTTTTGCGCAGGTCTGCCATTTTTATTTATCGCTACAGAGAAGTGATGTCTACCGGGAAAAGTCAGGGGTGGCTCATTGCATTTAAAGAGACACACACACCAAAACAGAGCATTCTGAGAGATCTTGTTTTTACGGGGTCACAAACCTCCTCTGGTGCTTGATTGATTTTACATGTTGACCAAAGCACAGCACAGATGTTTCATTTAGACCACAGGGGACTGTTTGAGAAGGTTTATAATATGTCCTCTTTAAAGATTCATATGGGGCATTTAGAGCATTGTTTAAATGTACCATGGCTCCATTATAAAGATCAGTAAAAAGATAAGATGTATAAGCGAATTCAACATCTCTATAAAGCAAATTATTGAGTAGCACATGGAGGATTTTCATACAAATATTACTTACTTGCACTCTGGCTGTAGTTGAAGAGTCTTTGACCTGATGGGTTTTCATTCTTTGGTTCTCAACAGAAAATTTCCCATTAAGCATCTTGAAAAATGATATGTCTGCATTAATGGAGTTAGATGTCGAGCTTTTCTGCTCCAGCCAGGAACTGATTATCTCAGAGTTGGTCTCCACGCCCGTCTCCTTGTGGGGGATGACGAACACCTCGTCTGGGATGAGGTAGATCCCGTCTTCAGTGGTCTGACACTCGAAGTAGCTCAGGTTCATGACTCGTCCCATGTCTATGTTACGGAGGTTGTCCCAGCCACCACCTGGCAGCACCTCCAGTGCGGTGATGGAGATGTTGGCGGAGGCTCGACATTGTCTGAGCCAGTTGGTTGGGCGGCTGACTGGGACTGAAGAGCAGACATGAAGGAGAGAGAGAGCCAGGAGGGTTACTGCTGCCCTCATGATGTCTTTGTGTGAACAGGTTAGCACAACCGAAGACTTCAAACCAAAATCCTCATCATATGACAGACTGGAACATCAGGTTAGAGAACTGGAGGCATGAGGAAGTGGTTTTGCTTTCATTTGCAAACGGCATTTGTACTTTCCCCAAAATATATATCAAATCAAATCAAATCAAGTTTATTTGTATAGCACATTTAAAAACAGCTTCATCTGACCAAAGTGCTTTACAGGCAATGCATAAAAGCAAGAAATAAAAAATTAATCTCTACATATGCACATACATACAGAAGTTTACTTTTACACCCAGAGTAAAAACTAGGTCCAGGGTGTGGCCATGTTTGTGAGTTGGCCCAGACTCATGTTGAACAAGGTTTTAAGACTGTGTGACATTTAGAAATTCTGTAGCAAGTCTGTTTGAGGAGTTGTCAACATGGATGTTGAAATCACCAGCTAAAATGACTTAGTCGAAGTTAAGAACAATAAAACACATAAAGTCAGAGAATTCAGGTTGAAAAACACAGTTTTGGCGAGGGGTGCGGTACAAAATCACACATAGTACTGGCTCTGGGCAGCAAATTACAAAAAGAAGTGTCTCAAATGATGACACAGGCTTAAAAGCAATTTGGCAACATTTAAATTTGTTTCCAAACGCCCCCCCACCTCGGCCTGTGGTTCTTGGGGTGCTAAAATAGTCATAGTTTGGAGGACATAGTTCCAGTAGCTGAGACTGGTCACCTGGTTTCAGTCAGGTCTCAGTAAGGAGGAGAAAGTCCAACTGAGCAGTAGAGTTATAGTCATTCAGGATGAAGGTCTTGTTTGAGAATAAATTTAGCACTACTTCAGCAACAGAGCTTGAAGATGATCATGATTGTAATTTGGTAATTGAAACCAGCACATCCCCCAGGTCAGACCTAATGCAGACACCAATCTGAAATTTGGATGTAAACGGACTAATGGCTATCTCTGAGATCAGCCAAGACGTGAGACGCACCACTCTGATGAAAATTAAATCTAATGAGAATAAAGACTCGGTGAAAAGTGTTTGGAGAAAAAATGACGGAAGTGAACCTGAGACTGTTAATCTTGATTCTGTTTCACCCCTTTCCAAACAGAAAAGAGAGGTGAATCCTGTATGTATAAGATGTCCTTAAAATCGATATCGAGAGGGTAACTGCCGGCTGACCTACCCAGAACGTGATTCAAATGGGACATGGACATGGGGGGTCCTGGATACAAAGCAGCTTACATGGACAACCTTTAATTCTGTCACTGTAAGATGCTCACCGACAAGACCACTGAAGGAAACACCTTACCTTTGGTGTTTCACCACACAGCAATTGGGAAAAGTTCCAGAGTGTTCACAAGGGGAACAAAGTTATCAATTGTATCCTGTTACAGAACATGAGTGTATTTTGTATTTCTCCCAGTCCCTGTCGACTGGAATCGACGTGGGACAAACAACTGCCTTGGTCAGCTCTCTAGTACGGCCCCAAGGTAGTTCAACGCCCTTTTTCACTGTGCGTAAAGTACATTGGGTGAAGAAAATAATTGCCATCGGGCATGTCAGGAAAATCTTGGACATTGCGTTTCCATTGGAAAAGGAAATTCGATTTCAACAAAAAAAATTAAAAAAAATCTTTATTGTAAATGAATGAAGTGTTATGATTGTCTGTTATAATTGATTTAACAACTGATTGATGGTGCAGTAAGGACATTGAACTGCTAGCATGAGACCTTACTATCTGCCGTGGGAATTCTCACATGTTATCGCGATAGCTGCGTATGTTCCCCCTCTGCTGATGCCAGCTCGGGGTGTGATGTCCTGCACTCTTTAACAAACAGGCTGCAGACACAGCACCCACAGGCCCTCTTCCTTATTACTGGGGACTTTAATCACGCCTCTCCTTCCTATACCCTGCCCACCTTCACACAATATGTCACCTGCCACACCATAGACAATAAAATACTGGACCTTTTCTATGCCTACACGAAGGAGGCATACACCTCATCTCCTCTCCCTCCCCTTGGAAGATTAGATCACAACCTGGTGTACCTCCTGCCTGTGTACAAATCTCTGGTACACAGACAACCAGCTGTCAGCCGCACTGTTAAAAGATGGTCCGATGAGACCGAAGAGGCTCTTAAGGACTGTTTTGAGACAACTGCGTGGGAAGTGTTCTGTGATGACCATTGGGAGGACATTGACAGTCTCACACATTGCATTACAGACTATATTAATTTCTGTGTGGATCACACCGTACCCACCAGGACTGTACGTTGTTTTGCCAACAGTAAACCGTGGATTACTCCTGAAATAAAGGCCCTCCTCAAGGACAAAAAGAGGGCTTTTAGGTCAAGAGACAAGGAGGAGATGAAGACTGTGCAGAGAGAACTGAGGAGGAAGATCAGGGAGGGGAAACGCATCTACAGGAGGAAGATGGAGGAACAGCTGCAGCAGAAGAATGTCAGCGGAGTCTGGAAGGGCCTGAAAACTATTTCGGGTCACAAGGTCTCCAACACTGAATTGGTTAGGGATCAGGAATGGGTGAATGACCTGAACACTTTCTTCAACAGATTTGAACAGCCATCCACCCCTCACCCTAACCATTCCATTTGCTGCAACCACCACCGTCTGCCCCTGCTGCTGACTGCACCACCCCCACCTCACCCCCTGCACATCACTCTCTGCTCCCCCCATCGTCAGCTCCACCCCCACCCCCACACCTTCCAGCACACAGCCCCCCTGCTCCAGCCTGTCACTCACAACAGCCCAGGTGAACAGAGAACTGAGGAGGCTGAAGGTCAGAAAGGCACTTGGTCTGGCATCAGCTCCAGGCTCCTCAAATCCTGTGCAGACCAGCTTTGTGGCGTTATGGAGCACATGTTCAACTTGAGCCTGAATCTGGGGAGAGTACCAGAGCTCTGGAAGTGGCACTTACATCACACCTGATGAAGACCTTGGAGAGGTTGGTCCTTCACCATCTGCGCCCCCTGGTGAGCTCATCAATGGACCCACTGCAGTTCGCCTATCAGCCAGGCATCGGGGTGGATGATGCTGTCATCTACCTCATGCAGAGGTCACTCTCACACCTGGAGAGGGCTGGGAGCACTGTGAGGATCATGTTCTATGATTTCTCCAGTGCTTTCAACACCATACAGCCCATGCTTCTGAGGGACAAGCTGGAACACACAGGAGTCGACTTGCACCTCACATCCGGGCTCCTGGACTATCAGACCAACCGGCCAAAGTATATGAGGACACGGGACTGTGTGTCTAACCGGGTCATCTGCAGCACAGGGGCCCCACAGGTCTTGGCTCCCTACCTTTTCACCCTTTACACTGCAGACTTCTCCCATAGGACACCTAACTGTCACCTGCAAAAGTTCTCTGATGACTCTGCCATTGTCGGCCTCATCACTGATGGGTACGAAGCGGAGTACAGAGAACTCAACCTGGACTTTGTGGACTGGTGCCAGCGGAACTGCCTCCAGATCAACGCGGGTAAAACCAAAGAGCTGGTGGTGGACTTGCGCAGGCGCAGACCCACTTCTCCCACACCGGTGAACATCCAGGCAAAGGACATTGACATAGTGGACTCTTTTAAGTACCTGGGTGTTCACCTGAACGATAAGCTGGACTGGACTGTTAACACCCAAGCTCTACAAGAAAGGCCAGAGCAGACTTCATCTTCTGAGGAGACTCAGGTCCTTCGGTGTGCAGGGAGCACTCCTGAGGACTTTTTATGATTGACTCTGTGGTGGCATCAGCCATCCTGTACGGAGTGGTCTGCTGGAGCAGCAACGTCACGGCTGCGGACAGGAACAGACTGAACAAACTTGTGAAGAAGGCCAGCTCTGTCCTGGGCTTCCCCCTGGACCCTGTTGAGGTGGTGGGAGACAGAAGGATGATGGCAAAGCTATCATCCCTGATGGACAACATTTCCCACCCCCTGCATGGTACTGTAACACCATGGTGATCTGGGCAGCTCCTTCAGCGGCAGGCTTCGCCACCCGCAGTGTCTGAAGGAGAGATACCGCAGGTCCTTCCTTCCTGCTGCAGTCAGACTGTTCGACCAAGCCTGCTCCCAGTAGATCACAAAACACACACAGCCGGACAATTCACTCTGACATTGTGCAATAATAATGTTATATTAATGTTATATTATGTTTACCAATCTACTTTGTGCAATAACATGTTACACTTTATGTGCACTGTGTGCATGTCTGTGTTACACGGAATATTACGGACTACATTTTTGTCAAAACTGCAGCTCAGCTGATCTATTTTTAAATCTATTTTTTTTACTATCTATCTATTTTTTTTGTACATTCTTAATTTTTCTTTTTAATTTAAATTGTTCTTTGTTCACTTTCTGTTTGCAATCTTTGCTCTTTGCTGCTGTAACAATGTAAATTTCCCTGTTGTGGGATAAATAAAGGATTATCTCATCTTATCTTAATTAAAACTTAATCACCCTTTAAAATAAGTTTATGGAACATGCCTAATGTTCGTCTAGAATGGGTTAGTTAGCGCAAGAGTTTCTTTTTATCCCATTTTATAAATCAGCAAATCAAAACTACTAAATGAATAAGTCAGAGATGGGTTTTTTGATCTCTTGTTTGCAGGTAAGTGTGTGATCTGTAACCTCTGCCCTGTAGTTCCCTGAATGCACTGGGTGTTCAAGGAACCGTATGATTTATAGTTTGTTTTTTAACAAAGCCTATGACTTATAGTTTTTTAATCCCGTGTTGGCCAGGAGGCAGAATTGCTAGATCATCATACTGTAGAGGTGATGGGTGACACCTGTTAGGATAATTAATAAGGTAATTAGTGTGTGATTTGAAAGTGATTTGATTTGTTTGCTTTGACATTAAATGAAAAAATATTAATGTGTTCAATGGTGTAAGTAAGCTCATATCTGCAGACCTACTCAGGCTAAATTAATAATTTGGGGTTTGGTAGTTAGTGTTGATCTCGTGATCAAACAGGGAGGATCTGTGGTGGAATTTCTGTAGTTATTTAGATTATAATGTACAGATGTCATTAGGTTTATTCACTGTTCTCTAATGTCAGTCAGACCTGACAGAGTTCAGTTGTTATTAGAACACCAAGTACAGCTTTGAGAGTGTCAACTGTTCTTCCTGATATCTGCAAGGATGTTTGGTAGACTTATTGTCTGCTCCAGTGTTATTGACGTCACAGTTTAGTCTAGGTGGGTCAATGTGACATGACCCTATAATGATCATGTCTTTTAGGATATATGCGATGCCTTTCAAAAAGTTCTGCAGATGTGATTGCGCAAGACACGAGAACAGAAGTGTGATGTTGAATCATGTCTCCTCGAGTATTCATCTGACGTAGAAACTTTCATCAACGTAAGCCATCTGAGTCAACTGAGTCTTATTGTATAGAGTCGAGTCGTAGTAATTTCTTCAACAGTTTGGATCTGCAACCAAACTGGACAGACACAGACTGCAACAGACAAACAGAAAAAAATCATTGGCGTCGACCTACCCCCCCATCCAGGACTTACAACGGTCCAGTGTCAGGAAACGGGCAAGTACGACCACTGCAGACTCCTCACACCCCGGACACAAACTGTTCAAACTCCTCCCCTCTGGCAGGCGTTACAGATCATTGTATGCCAAAAAAACTCGTCATAAGAACAGTCTCTTCCCCCAGGCTGTCACTCTGATGAACGCTAAACAATCACAGAGTCTCAGACCTGTTGCTGTAAAATACCGTTAACCCTGTTATCAAGCACCCACCTTGATTGTACATAAGACTATTTATAACAATTTTATTTTCAATAACTTAATCATGTAAATACTGTAATATTATCCTCCTTATCAATCCATGCACACTGCTTATGTAAACACTGTAAAAAAAACTCTACCTCATATATATTAACCATCTGTTTCATAATTACATATTATGTTCATCTCAGCATCCACCACTACTCACCACTACACTATTTAGCGTTGTATGTATTAGTGATTTTGCTTATATTATGTTTATATTTAATGTTATAACTTATAATAAGAGCATAATTGAGAGCACAGTTACATTTTGGATTCTTACGAATCAATTTACTTCAGCTGACACTTTTGCATTTTCTATAATCCTCAATTCTGCAGTGTTGACATAGATTATTTAGTTAAATTAAAGAACTAGATACGTCTAGTTTAAAGATTAAACTACATTAAATAAGCATGTTAGATTGTAAAACACACATCAGATCTGTCACTCTAAGTCAGCACTACAGTACTACGGTGAATTTCAGACATTTACAGTTTTACATGAACAGGCATTAAATAAATGAATGCATTGTGGAAGAAAAACAGACATTGATCGATCACATTGGTTTATAAGACTTTATTAAAAGTTAAGTACCATCAGAAGAGTTAAGTCAACATTCTATTCAATTTTAGAAGCAAGACACAAAACATAAACGTATGCTTATTTATATATATATATCACAACGGTAATGCTTGAACAAAAATAATGATATGTATCTATATATTGGTGCAAGTGAATAAGTGAATACAAATGATTTATTACATGACTCTGTGCATCTCAGCCTCATGAGGGCAGTGTTGGTTCACTATGGCCCTCTGCTTTGTGTTATGAGACTTATTGGGACATCAAATGATTTCTGTTACGGGACTAATAAAGACAAATATGACTCATAATGAACAATAAAGTGCATATTAGGAAATGGAAAGGAATGTCTTTCCCTAGCTGTGAACATTTTAATAACTGGTTGGTTTCCCAAACATTTAAAACAAAAAAAGATTATATTGCAGTGTCAATCATATTTAAGCAAGGAGTCCTCAGATACAGAACATGAACATAATCCACTCCAACATTCAATGATTCGAAAGGTAAAGTAAAAAAAACATCTCTGGTTTCAAAGCCTCTAAACTGCTTTTCTTTCATAAAAGCTCATCCTGCTGTATCAGTACCACTCGATCCGGATTCTTCCTTCTCTTCAACAGGACTACCGCCACCACTGCCACAATTACCACCACTGCCACCAATGCTATAATACCAATCACCCCAAATGCTACTCCAGCCTTCTCTCCATTAGACATCTCATACAGTTCTGGGTTAAGCTTTTGCATAAAGGAGGCAGGTGGAGGTTTGCTAAAAGGAGGCAGCTGGATAGGAAGCAGCTCTCCCTCTGTGAACAGCCCTGACTGGACACAATAAAGGATTTCACAGCCATCGCTCACTGAAGCAAGATGCTGACTGAACTTGGGAGGGCAACGATGTTGGGAACCAGATATTGGGTTACCTGACTGACAACTAAAGAGGCCTCCAAATGGTACTGAGAATCTGGTGCCAGTCTCATAGTCCTTGCTCACACAGATCATTTGTTCATCAGAGAGAAATTTAACTGGAATGAAGTTTTGCGGGCAGCTTTTTGCATTGGTGAGGGGGTTCAGGAGAGAGGGGCTGTAAATTCCTCCAAACAGATACCCTGAGTTGTCTGGAGCTGTTCCATTTACAGAGCACCAGTAGGTGTCAATGCGGGCAGTGCGGACGAGGTCGTTGTCCTGACACACTTGACGATGGCAATCTGAAAGCCATAAAAACCCACACCGATAATGTTCGTCGTAGCAGTCTTTTGACTTGTAACCCTGCTGTCTCACTTCTGATCTCAGTAAAGTGGAGTTGTAAGGAGAACGGCAGGAGAATTCACCTGTTTCTAAGTTTTTCTGGGCCAGTGCGTCACATAGTGGGCCTGCGTCTGAGCTCATTTCAACACACTTTTGGTAGACGCCGCCAAAGCTGAGGTTTGTAGCGGGGCCCTCGCAGGACGAATCATCGATATTAGCCTGGAAGTTGAAGTTCTTGGAGTTGATGTCAACACATCCAGGCCTCGTGTTGACCTTATAGTACCGATCTATAGCCTGACTCACTGTCAAAGCCACTTTGACAATAGTAGGCGGTGGCAGATCAGGAATGTTGTTTGTGTTTATGAAGGAGTGCAGGGGAAATCCAGACCTATCAATAGCAACCAGGTTGTTTCGGGTAATTTCTTGCCACTCCTGCAGAGTGATTACAGGATAAGAAGGTGTGCCACCACCATTGCTTTGGGTAAGAGAGTACGTAATATTGGACTGATATGCCTTAAGTGATGAGCTCTGTTGGGTTCTTTGACTGCTTATGTCAAACTTGGGGTCGTGAAAGAAGTTCAACCCTGCCTGTGCTTTGATGGTAGAACTGTCTGAAGAACTGTCAGACACATACGAGGAGCGGAGGTAGTCTTCCTCCACCAAAGTAGCCCCGGCATCAACACTTGTGATAACATGGGTTCCATAGTCTAACACCATCTTCTCTGAGAGATAGTCTGCATTTCTTATTTGATTGTTCTCAATGGCATCGGCTATCTCTTTAGCTTGTTGAGCAAAGCGATTGTCCAGAGCGAAGTCCAGATGCGCCTTTACTGTGTAGATCAAGTTACGAACCTTTGAAAAAAGATAGGAAATCATTTTGTAGCGGTTTGTTTAGTTTGTTTTTAATCATCTGCCTTACTGAATTCAGCTCATTAATATGTCTTTATTGTCTTTTTAAGGTGGTCTATAAAATCAATTTAAAAAACACTTAAAGATTCATATGGGGCATTTAGAGCATTGTTTAAATGTACCATGGCTCCATTATAAAGATCAGTAAAAAGATAAGATGTATAAGTGAATTCAACATCTCTATCAAGCAAATTATTGAGTAGCACATGGAGGATTTTCATACATAGTCAATCTGTTAATCCAGAATCACTGAAACAACTATTTTCTTTGTCCAGACAATGGAAAATATTACTTAGTTGCACTCTGACTGTAGTTGAAGAGTCTTTGACCTGATGGGTTTTCATTCTTTGGTTCTCTACAGAAAATTTCCCATTAAGCATCTTGAGAAATGACACATCAGCATTTATGGGGTTAGATGTCGAGCTTGTCTGCTCCAGCCAGGAGCTGATGATCTCAGAGTTGGTCTCCACGCCCGTCTCCTTGTGGGGGATGACGAACACCTCGTCTGGGATGAGGTAGAGCCCGTCCTCAGTGGTCTGACACTCGAAGTAGCTCAGGTTCATGACTCGTCCCATGTCCATGTTACGGAGGTTGTCCCAGCCCCCACCTGGCAGCACCTCCAGTGTGGGGATGGAGATGTTGGCGGAGGCTCGACATTGTCTGAGCCAGTTGGTTGGGCGGTTGACTGGGACTGAAGAGCAGACATGAAGGAGGGAGGGGTTAGAGGGTTAGGGTTAGGGTAAGGGGTTAGGGTTAGGGTTAGGGTTAGGGTTAGGGTTAGGGTTAGGGTAGGGTTAGGGTTAGAGGGTTTGGGGTTAGGGTTAGGGTTAGGGTTGGGTTAGGGTTAGGGTAAGGGTTAGGGGTTAGGGGTTAGGGTCAGAACAGTTTGTTGATTTTGGTGCCCTCTATGGACAAAGTGGGGTGTTTCCGCCCTGTATATGCATTATTATATAAGTAAAATGCATCACTCAGACAATCTTTTCAATGGACAATGTAGAAATAGACTGTTTCTGCAGCATGCTTTGACCAATTTGTGTTCAGTCCCTCAGTGTCAAGCCTGATCCTGAAAGCTGTAGCTGCATCTTCAGATCGTGGAGGTCTCTCCCTGGCAGCCCTGGAGAAAGCTTTGAAGGCTGGAGGATATGACGTGGTGAAGAACAACGTCAGAATCCTTGTCGCCATCAAATGCTTGTTGACCAAAAAGTCTCTGGTCCAAACCAAAGGCAGAGGTGCTTCTGGCTCCTTCAAGTTGAACAAGAAGCCTCCCAAACCCCGCAAGAAGAAGGTGGTGAAAAAGAAGCCAATAGCCAAAAAGGTCAAGAAGGCTGGTGTGAAGAAAGCAGCTGGAAGTGTCACTCCTGCAGCCAAGAAGTCACCTAAGAAAAAGAGGAAGTCAAAGAGTCCAAAGAAGAGTCCCAAAAAGAGTCTTAAGAAGGCCAAACGGGACACCAGGACCAGAGCTGCTGCTGCTGCTGCCAAGAAGTGAAAACTCTCCTAATGAACACTGAGTGCTGAGCAAATGCATTTCCTGGAACATTTGAATTGTTTTTTTTGGACTACACTTCTACAGTCATTCCAAGAACTTAAGTATGCTTTATATATTTTACAGTTTCTCCAAAAAATTCTGAATCTGTTGTTTCCCACATCTCCCTGTTGTTGGCTATAAATGGAATAATTAGAAGAATTAGATGTATTGGCTATGTATGCTTACACACACCAGAAATTTGTCTTCAGTAACTGTGCTCTCAATTATGCTCTTATTATAAGTTATAACATTAAATATAAACATAATATAAGCAAAAACACTAATACATACAACGCTAAATAGTGTAGTGGTGAGTAGTGCAAAAATGCTGAGATGAACATGATAATATGTAATTATGAAACAGATGGTTAATATATGAGGTAGAGTTTTTTTTACAGTGTTTACATAAGCAGTGTGCATGGATTGATAAGGAGGATAATATTACAGTATTTACATGATTAAGTTATTGAAAATAAAAATAGTTATAAATAGTCTTATGTACAATCAAGGTGGGTGCTTGATAACAGGGTTACCTGTATTTTACAGCAACAGGTCTGAGACTCTTTGATTGTTTAGCGTTCATCAGAGTGACAGCCTGGGGGAAGAGACTGTTCTTATGACGAGTTTTTTTGGCATACAATGATCTGTAACGCCTGCCAGAGGGGAGGAGTTTGAACAGTTTGTGTCCGGGGTGTGAGGAGTCTGCAGTGGTCGTACTTGCCCGTTTCCTGACACTGGACCGTTGTAAGTCCTGGATGGGGGGTAGGTCGACGCCAATGATTTTTTTCTGTTTGTCTGTTGCAGTCTGTGTCTGTCCAGTTTGGTTGCAGATCCAAACTGTTGAAGAAATTACTACGACTCGACTCTATACAATAAGACTCAGTTGACTCAGATGGCTTACGTTGATGAAAGTTTAAACATCAGATGAATACTCGAGGAGACATGATTCAACATCACACTTCTGTTCTCGTGTCTTGCTCAATCACATCTGCAGAACTTTTTGAAAGGCATCGCATATATCCTAAAAGACATGATCATTATAGGGTCATGTCACATTGACCCACCTAGACTAAACTGTGACGTCAATAACACTGGAGCAGACAATAAGTCTACCAAACATCCTTGCAGATATCAGGAAGAACAGTTGACACTCTCTAAGCTGTACTTGGTGTTCTAATAACAACCGAACTCTGTCAGGTCTGACTGACATTAGAGAACAGTGAATAAACCTAATGACATCTGTACATTATAATCTAAATAACTACAGAAATTCCACCACAGATCCTTCCTGTTTGATCACGAGATCAACACTAACTACCAAACCCCAAATTATTAATTTAGCCTGAGAAGGTCTGCAGATATGAGCTTACTTACACCATTGAACACATTCATATTTTTTCATTTAAAGCAAACAAATCAAAGACATATTTTCAAATCACACACTAATTACCTTATTAATTATCCTAACAGGTGTCACCCATCACCTCTACAGTATGATGATCTAGCAATTCTGCCTCCTGGCCAACATGGGATTAAAAAACTATAAGTCATAGTATATATATGTAGATTTCCTGTTAATTAATATTAAAGATTAATAACTCAGCTGATCTTGTCTAAGCTTTTCACCTGAATACTTTTATTAGCTGAAGATCTTTTACACAATTTTTTATTTTTTTTTGCATAAAAAGATAAAAGCGTTTTCGCCTAAATTCCCAATCCCAATCAGCAGCAGCAATCTGTCAGAAATCACCTCAATCATGAGTATTTTTCACCGAAACTTCATCTCTTGCTGTTAAGTGTCCTCTTACATCTATCATGAATGTAATTTGTGACTGAAAGTGAAATCTGTGGATTTAAGTGATCAAGGCCTAGGCTCAGCAGCAGCCAGTAAGCCACCACCAGGCCAGGCCCAGGCTAACCAGCAGCCAGCTTCACCAGGCCAGGCCCAAGCTTAACCAGCAGCCAGCTACGATATTACTATATCGGGGCTCAAAATAAAACCCCGGTCGTATGCACGGGCAGTGACCGCTGACCGTGACGGCGAACCAGAGGCAATCTCCGAGTCTGTGGGGCAACAAGTGGCAGCATTCCTACAGTCAAAGGGAATCGACTTTGACTGTAACACCATCGAGGCTTGTCATCCTCTGCCCCGCAAAAACAACACCGACAAACCGGCAGTAATAATGAGGTTTGTGAACCGTAACACAAAATTGCACTACTGAAACAAGGCAGGCAGCTGAAGGGGACAGACGTCTACATCAATGAACACTTAACAAAACTAAATGCAGATATAGCCAGGCAAGCACGATTCATCAAGAAACGAAATAAAATACAATCCACGTGGACCACCAACTGCAAAATCTTCATAAAGCTGAACGGAACACCGGAGGAGGCCAAAGTGATGGTGATCAGAGACATTGCGGAGCTGGACAAGTTTCAATGAGGCCGAAATGGAAACAAAAGTGAGTAAAAAACCTACACAATCATGACACACTCTAAAGGAAATCATTCATCTACATCTGGAGACATTATACCGGTACCTATAACCCAAATGATTGCTGATAATGAGAATCTGGAACTGAAAACATTTGAATACACGGAGCACAATTTACAAGACATGGAATACAATATCGACCCGGAAAATAGCTTCTTAAACATCAATGACGACTGCGGCTATTACACAGATGAACAGTACAATAAGACCATTAAGGCAAATCAGAAACTATCAATCATTCATTTTAACAGTAGAAGTCTGTATGCAAATTTCCACAACATTAAGGAATATTTACATCAATTTGCACAACCATTTAACATAATTGCAATATCAGAAACTTGGATCAACCCTGAAAAGGGTGTGGACTTTGAATTAGATGGCTATGAACTGAACTACAAGAACAGAGAGAACAAGCCTGGAGGAGGTGTGGCTGCGTATGTGGACAAAAACCTTAATTGCAAGGTGGTAGATGGAATGACAACTGCAATCGGAAATTTATTAGAATGTTTATCTGTTGAAATCTGCAGGAAAAAAAAGAAGAACGAATTGTTAGCTGTATTTATAGAGCACCGGATTTCAATATTGATATATTCAAAGAATGGGTGGAAGAAATTTTCACAACGTCTAATCAAAAGGTCATGTTCATCTGTGGGGATTTTAATATAGATCTGCTTAATCCCAATAACCACAAACCAACTGAAGAGTTTATCAATACAATGTACAAGCCTTTATCCAAAAATCACCAGACCCAGCAGGATTACATCTCACTGTGCCACATTGATTGACAACATATTTACAAATGTTGTAGACAATAATACAATAAGTGGATTAATGATCAATGACATCAGTGACCATCTGCCAGTGTTTATAGTTTTCAATAACGACTACAAGAGGGAAAAACAGGAGAGTACATTCAAGTACAGAAGAGTACGGACAGAAGAGACAATGAACGCTTTAAAAAATGAATTAATAAATCAAAATTGGGAAATATTATATCAAGAAGAAAACATTGACAAAGCTTATGAAATATTCTTAGGGGTATTTAAATTGTTGTATGATAAACATTGTCCAATAAAGGAAATCAAAATGAAATTTAAATATTCAGATAGTCCATGGATAACTAAGGGATTACAAAATGCCTGCAAAAAGAAAAATACACTATATAAAGAATTCATAAAACTTAGAACCAAAGATGCAGAAAATAAGTATAAGAAATATAAAAATAATCTAACTAATGTAATGAGAAACAGCAGGAAAGAATATTACAGCAAATGATTTGATAAAAATAAAAACAATATTAAAGGTTTATGGAATATATTAAATACTGTTATTGGAAATGGTTCTAGACAAGTTAAATATCCACATGACTTTATTGATAATGATATGACTATTGATAATATGGATGTTGCAGTTAATGGCTTCAATAATTATTTTGTAAATGTTGAACCAATACTGGCTGAAAAAATCCCTGTTTCTGTGAGATCTGACGACAAGAATTATGATTTCATAGACATTAATCCAAAATCAATGTTTCTAACAGCAGTGGAAGAGAGTGAAATTATAGAGATTGTTCATAAATGTAAAAACAAAACTTCTACTGACTATAATGACATTGACATGAGAATAGTTAAACAGGTCATTCAGGGAACTGCAAAACCACTAACGCACATCTGTAACTTATCATTTAAAAATGGTAAATTCACAAGAAAATTGCAAAAGTCATACCGCTGTACAAAACTGGAGACAAACACTTTGCTGACAGACCAAACAAATTTATCAATAAACACAACTTACTAACTGACAGCCAATATGGATTCAGACCCAACAGATCCACTTCATTAGCAGTCATTGAGCTAATTGAAAAAATCCCAAATTCCCTGGACCAGAAGAATTATGCAGCTGGTGTTTTTAGTGATCTCAAAAAAGCATTTGATACAATAAATCACGACAGATAAATTAATAAATTAGAATGGTATGGTATCAGGGGGATTGTATACTGGCTGAGGAGCTATCTACATAACAGGCAACAGTTTGTGAAGTTGGGTGAATACACGTCATCTTGTTTGGACATTGCTTGTGGTGTCCCCCAGGGGTCAGTGTTGGGCCCAATTCTTTTTATTCTCTACATAAATGATATATGTAAAACCTCAAATATTCTACAATTTGTGTTATTTGCAGATGACACAAATATTTTTTGTACGGGAGAGGATTTGCAGCAGTTTCTGGAATTAATTACATCTGAAATTAGCAAATTAAAAAGGTGGTTTGACAATAATAAATTATCATTGAATTTAAGCAAAACAAAAATCATGTTGTTTGGAAATTGTAATTTAAATAATGACGTAAATGTTAAGATAGATGGTGTTAATATTGAAAGAGTGTATGTAAATAAATTCCTAGGTGTGACAATAGACCAAAAGCTCTGCTGGAAACCTCATGTAGTGACAATTTCTTCTTGTATGTCATGTAAAAATTGTCACTTGTGTCATAGGAGCCAACCTGTTCGTTCCTGATGTGTGTCCACTTTAATATACTCACAGTTGTTTCACTTGATTTCTTATTTTATTCGTAATGCCACTTGTATACAGAACAGATCCAAAATGAATATATCAAAACTCAAAACAAAAGGTCACGATCAAAAAACATTTGCTGCTTGGCTCCTAAACCTCCACCACCGTCCACAAACAAAACAATCTACCTTTTTTCTCTCCACCTGTGTATCGCACCCAAATTAATTAACTCGACTCCACCTTAACTCGGCTCCACCTTAACTCGGCTCCACCCATAACACAAAATACCTGCCAAAATATGCCCAAATAAATCCTTTATTCACCATAAAGGTTTCCATGTCAAATCAAGTACTTCTCATAAATTAATACTTATTTCTTACAACACAACAAATATACTCTATTAACACAAACTTAAACCATACTTCTGAAACTAAAGTTATCATGATTAAAATGGCCTCCACACCTCACATAAAACATGTTAAATCTAAACGGTCATGTAGCATCTCAGTCCTGGGTAAAGCAAAGCATATATTGGATCACAAATCATTGCATATTCTCTACTGTTCAATGATCTTACCTTATTTGAATTACTGTGTGGAGGTCTGGGGGACCACTTACAAAAGCTCACTGCTACCACTAGTCACACTTCAAAAACGAGACATAAGAATAATCAATAAAGCAGGATATCAGGATCACACCAACCTCCTGTTTCTACATCCCCGTACTATAAAGTTCATTGACCTGGTTGACTATCAAGTGGCACAAATCATGTTCAAAGCAAGAAACAAACTGCTACCAGGGAATATTCAAAAACTTTTTTTCTGACAGAGAGGGGGGTTATAATTTGAGGGAAAAGTTAAATTTTAAGATGCTAGCTGTTCGCACGACTTTAAAAAGTCAATGCATTTCAATTGGTGGTGTGAAACTGTGGAATGGTTTGAGCACGGAGCTAAAGCATTGTCCAAACATGATCCAGTTTAAAAAAATGTACAAAGCAATGATTTTCAAAAGGTAGAGGGATGAGGGAGAGCTTTAAGAAGGAAAATGAATAATAATGATAATAATAATAATAATAAAATAAATATAATAACAATAACAATAATAATATTAGGGTTTACAAGTTTTGTATACACAGGTGTATGTTAATGTGTATTATATATATGTAAATTGTACATAGAGTAGCCTATATCAAATTGTATATAGATATAGATTGTATCAAATGTATAATTGTAAACATACTGTACCAAACTGTATAGATATAAGGATTGTATAAATATATAAAATGTAAATATAGTACATCAAATTGTACAAATAGATATGTATATATAGATATAAATATATGGATTGTATAAATATATAAATTATAAAAAATCATAGTATATCAAGTTGTATATATATGTATGGAAAATCATTGGATTGTAAATATCAAATATAGTATCATAAATATAGTATAGCAAATTGTATATAGATAGATTGTATATATAGAGAGATTATAAGGAACACAGGAAGTTAATTAATTTAATAAATATGAATTATTGAGCTGTGGAAAAGGGGTAGGATTAAATAAGTTTTATACTTCTTCCTACTCCTTTTCAGGCATATCAATTTAATATATGTAATTTTCTTTTTCTTTTTTTGTGAAATAATTTAAACATTGTTTTTTGTTTATTGTATTTTTGTGCTTTTCATTTTGTTGTGCATTTTTGATATGTTTGATTTTATTTGATATGTCTGAAATAAATGTAATCAATCAATCAATCAATCAATCAAATGATTTGTTGTGGAGTTGGTTTCAGCCAGTCATCTGCTGTTATTCTTTAGAATCTATACAGCTGTTCATCTGATGAGAGGGACAGTGTATTTCACCATATCTACTAACTATTGCTACAGATGTCCAGCTGAGGGGACACCAAGATACTGAATTACTGTTCTCCAATAGACTGTTTATCTTTTAGCTACATTTTCATGTAAAATATCTTGTTTCTAATCACAGCGCCTGTCCAGTTTCATGAGAATCACATAGATATCAATTAAGTCAAAGCCAGGTTTATTTAATGAGCACCACTCATACATAGAGCATCTCGAACTGCTTTACATAGCTACAAAGAGAGTATTAAAAAAAACAAAAGCAAAAATAACATATTGAAATACACAATATTTTAAAAATACATGCTCAACAACCATTGATTTAATTATTTTGTCACCTTTTAAACTCTTACATGCAGACAACAGTCCTGCATAGTCCTAAGTATTTTTTTTTCTCCTAAAGTCGCTTTGTTACAAACAAATACAAACGCCTTTTTAGGTTAATGTGTCATTTGCACTTTTTTGTGTATGAACATTGTCTTTTATAAACAGAACCACGTTTTAACTCCATTTAATCCACTGAAATATGATCATGATGAAGAGTGACCTGAGGTGAACCCTCCCTTTAAACAGTCGTCCCTGAAAGCAGACCTCTATAGCTGATTAAATGTAGTTACTAAAGCCGGCCACTAGATGGCAACATTGAACAATATAGCAGATAAAGTCTAAAGCTGGGTGACTTGATTCTGTGCAGAAGGACTTCATCTGACAGTTTGACAATAAAAGGTCCTGAGATGTGTTTTATTTTATGTTTTCTCACATCGTTTATATTGGACTCCTTTATTATTTCAAATCACACCAAACTCATGTATAGTAACTTCCGTTATCTGCTTTCATTGTTCCAAACTTATCTCCGATATTGCTTGAGCCGCACTGAAACCATGTCATGTGGGTCAGCCAACGAATCCAGCTTGTCACGCCCCGAATGCCTCACTGTTGTCACTTATGATTAGCCGCGTTTAGCAGGCAGCTGGGGAGTGTCACAAGCTGGAGTTTAGAGACCTGCCTGGTTCTACTATGGGTTCAACCCAGTGTACTGCTGCCAAAAACCGTCGTTACTTAATACAGGCGCAAACTAACAAAAACTTGGCAAAGCCCAGTAAAGGGTTGCTGTTGTTGTTGTTGTCCTTGATACTTCCCGACAATTCCTCACAATAATCCGTCTATTCACGACAAAAACGTGTATGATTCTGTGTGGCAATTCTGTATGACCATTTTCCATGTCGACTAAAGACAAACCTAAAATAAATATTGCAGTAAACCTTACACACAGTGATGAGCGCCTTAGTCCCTGTGCGTAATGGCGCGTAAAAGATCGACTCCATAACATCCTGTGCGTTCCAGTGCGCCCTCATGGTTCAAGCAAATCAAATGCTGTCCGATGGTACCCAATATTTCTCAAGTGTACTACTCCCTTTTTAATGGACACTAAAAAGTGAGCCGTAAATGCAGATGTAGGTTGCCGAATGAGCGTGAGTTTAGGACATGATCAAGCCATTTGGAGACGCACAATGTTATGTGATGTATCTATAAAATACCGAGCTCTTTGATTGTTTAAACCCAAGACAACTTCTATTTATGAGCAGAAAGACCGGGTCATATTTAGAACTAATGCACTAATGAACGTTATTTATTTAAACACCAGTTGAAGCATAATGAATACAGTTTGGCGAGTTGTATCCTGTTCGTATCCAGTCAAATAAAGAATCTATGTAAAGCTATATGCAATTAATGAAAGCTGTTATTGAAAACTGAATTTAAAGCACACGACACACTTTTAAATGAAAATAGCTTTATTTTTCCCGTCAATTGCAATTCAAGTCTTTACAAGCCAGAAACAGGGAGATGTGGGAGAGGAGTGTCTTAACAGCAGATTCAGAAAGTTTCAGAAAAAACTGTAAAATATATAAAGCATACTTAAGTTCTTGGAATGACTGTAGAAGTTTAGTCCACAAAAAAAACAAGTTAAATGTTCCAGGAAATGCGTTTGCTCAGCACTTAGTGTTCATTAGGAGAGTTTCCACTTCTTGGCAGCAGCAGCAGCAGCAGCTCTGGTCCTGGTGGCTCGTTTGGCCTTCATAGGACTCTTTTTGGGACTCTTCTTAGGACTCTTTTTAGGACTCTTTTTAGGACTCTTTGACTTCCTCTTTTTCTTAGGTGACTTCTTGGCTGCAGGAGTGGCACTTCCAGCTGCTTTCTTCACACCAGCCTTCTTGACCTTTTTGGCTTTTGTCTTCTTCTTTTTCACCACCTTCTTCTTGCGGGGTTTGGGAGGCTTCTTGTTCAACTTGAAGGAGCCAGAAGCACCGCTGCCTTTGGTTTGGACCAGAGACTTTTTGGTCAACAAGCGTTTGATGGCGACAAGGATTCTGGCGTTGTTCTTCACCACGTCATATCCTCCAGCCTTCAAAGCTTTCTTCAGGGCTGCCAGGGAGAGACCTCCACGATCTGAGGATGCAGCTACAACTTTCAGAATCAGGCTTGACACTGAGGGGCCTGTCTTCTTTTTTGTGGCTTTCTTCTTTGGAGATTTGACCGAGGCCACAGGAGGCCCAACAGGCACTGCAGTCACAGCAGAAGACATAGTGTCAGGGTCAGGAGTATGAGGCTCACAGAGATAAGGGACAGAGTGATATCTCTGTTTGCCCTCTTGGCAGGTCTTGGCTTAATGAAGACCTGATGAGAACCGTGTAGAGCCAGCCTCCCTACAAGCACACTCCTTGTCTCCACCACAAACCTGATAAAGTTTGTGTTTTCTCCAGCTGAATATTTCGATAAAAAAGGTGCCTAAAATGTTAAAAATCCACATAAAACACCCACCACAAGAATCAGCATGATCTTTATTGTATAAAAACATATGTTTTATTTCGCAAATTAAACCAAATCTCCTCAAGTTTCTCTGATCATTCAAATGTAGCACTTGTGAAGCACAATATGAGACGTGTATTTTGAACATTTTAACAAATGTCGGCAGTCTAAAAGATAAGGAACAGACTTTTAACACTGAATAAGCTTTAAATACAAAGTGGCTCATTGACTTGCCCCAAAACTGGGTTTAGTTTCAGCCTTTAATGCTGATTAAATTAATTTTAGGAAGATCAAAGAAGCACAGTCTTCTTGCAGACCCATCATAGAGTGAACTCAGCATAGATTTAAATCTCTGAAATGCATACACAGGACAGTTTTAATGCAACCATCAGCTGGAAAAGGTGAAATAACACAGAATAGAGTTGTTTGTCTTATGTTTTAAAGTTAAAGAATTACAGAAGGTTCCTGTATGTGTCCTCTCTGTGGAGGGAGTTGGACCTCAGCCAGTTGGAGAGTTATCAGCCTACATGGAGAGGCACCAAGAGAAACGACTTTTAGATTATTTAATTTTTTTTTCCATCAGTGTGCCATTTATCCAGATCAATATATATAAAAAAAAGTCTTTATAAAGTAATTATTTAAACCATTTTAGTGCTGCATGATTCCCTAAAGAACTCTGAGGAAGCTTTGGCTTCAAACTGCACTGAATATTCAACTTTTCTTGTTCACAGACTTCTGAGGGAACTTCAGGTTTACACTCTGTTATTGAGAGGCATGCTTCTCACACACATGCACAAACAGGATGTATGGAAATGCATATTGGACAGATGTCAGAGTGGGGCTGCTACACAAAGCTAAGCAGGGAGCGCACCAGAGCAGTTGAGGATTTGGTGCCTTGCCCAAGGGCACCTCGGCAGTGCTCGGGCACCTCTCCAGCTACCAGAACAACTTCCATATTATGGTCCGCATCAGGACTTGAACCGGTGTCTTACTTCAGTTTGTGGTGCATTTAGTATATTAGCATAATTTTAAAATCTGAAGTTGCATCAGATGAAATATATAAAATTATATTTTCTCTGTATGATTTCTTTGTTTCCCTCTTGGTGTTATATCAGTGCAAGAACAGTCATTGCACTCTCATTTAGTCATTGCACTTTGATCGCATTACAGGTGAAGTGTATTTAATTAAAAAAGACCTCATCTGCTTTTTGTTTCTCACATTGTTTGAATGAATGTATGTGTGTGATAAAAATCGTTAACAATAGCAAACACAAACTTAAGTAACATCAACCCTTATCATTCACGGATTGTGCCTTTAAAGCACTTTAAATCACTAATGACACTAAGATGGAAAAATAAATGTTTGGTCTTGATTTGAAAACACTACCAAACATTACTACCAACATCTTTCAAATTCTTCTTTCTTTATTCTTGAGATAAGTTAAAGACACACCAAAGTGTCATTGACGAGTGTTTGTGAGAGAGAGAGAGAGAGAGAGAGAGAGACAGAGAGAGAGAGAGAGAGAGAGAGATTGTCCTTCGCTGCCTTCTGTAGTGAACTGATATCACCTCCCCGCTGTTACTCAATACATAAACACACACACACATACACACACAGAGTACATATTACAACCGGGTGAGTAACAATAGTTTCAGTAAAGTTGCAGCTGGTCTGACAGTGACCTTTTTTTATACATAAACCTTTATTTTGAAGTAACAAATCATTGAGCTGTGTGTTTGACACCAATTAAAAAAGTATCTGAATTGTTTCTTTTAACACACTCAAACACCTTGCTTAAGTGTTACTTCCTGTTACCTTTTTAGGCCTCCATCCGAGAGAGAGAGAGAGAGAGAGAGAGAGAGAGAGAGAGAGAGAGGAATGACAGATGTCTCTAGCCTCTGCACTTGGGATGTGTGCACTACCAGCGTCCCTTACCTTCTTCTTTTTTTAACACAGCTTGGATTTCTTTTAAATCTGTGCCTGACATATAATAGATCAAAAACTGTACTTCCCCAGCAGTAAGTGAAACAGTTCATGGGTTCTTGTTGGTTCCTCTCTTTGTTTGTGTCAAAGTGTCATTTTTTAGCTATTTATAAAACAGACTGAAATGAATACAGATGCCTTTTATATGACTTACAGAAACCAACCAGACCATCATCTCTATACAGTTATTTTAAAGGCAGTCAGCTCTTTACTGCGGGGCAGATGATAAGAATTAATCAGTAGCCTGTCTAAACAACATGTGTTTACATTTTCCACTTCAAAGATTCATAGTGAGCGGTATGTCGGACTTTTTAAAGGAAGCAGGATTACACTTTTTGTCAGAAAACACGATGTCCAGAGCCGAATCAGCAAGAAATAAAAGTTCTTGACTTTTTTAATCTTGTTTTTTCAAGATTTCGTGAAGTGAACTCATCTTTCCTGAGAAAGTCAGTGTTGTAATCCCGAGATGACGACATAAATGAAGAGGAATCTTAACCAGAAGTTACTCATCATCAGGGGACAACAGAGTCAAGTAACAAGTATGGATGTATGTCCACTTCCATATTAAAGATGTGATTTTGTTTTCAAAGTAGATCTAATAAGCAAGTAAAATAATAAAAATGGTTAAGAAATATATTTGAAATGGCCTCACTTCAACTGTTTCCATGTATGGAAGCCCTAAGTGGACATTTATCCAGATGATTTATCGTACATAGTTTTCCTGTTAAAACGAGTAGGCCTACATTTCCCCTTTTAATTTAAATATATTATCAGACATATTATGAAAACACTTTTACAGTGTTTTTGAACATATATTTGGGTAACCTGAGTGTGTACTGACCCAAAACATATGAAATAAACCCATCCAGTCCTTTGTATGTCTTACAACAAAGAGAAAAATGCTCAGTATTAAATTTGCTCTCCTTGTGATGTCACAGTGGGAATTTCTTAAAAGATAAAAATAAAAAAAATAAAAAAATAAAAAAATCTCCACTTATTTATGTTGGTATCTCGAGATAACAACTCTAATTCTTGTGTGAGAATTATTTCACTTTTCAAGATCTTGAGGAAAGGAGTGAAATCAATTCATTATCAGCGTTAATAAAACAACAAAAACGTAACTGTTTTCATACACACACAAAAAAAGAGTAAACAAAATATAGGCCTATGGATATGTCTGGGTAATTATGACTTGTCTTTTTTTATCAACGTTCATGGGTTTCGGTTTCCCCCCTCCTCTGCCGTGAGTGAGTGATGCGTGATGGAAAGTGGGGGGGTGGGGGGCAGGAAGGCTGTACGACCTGTTCCGTAACATCGCTCTCCTCCCCGAAAGCATGTGACCGTGTGAGCGCAGACTCTCCCTGCAGCCAGACAGACACATTGGGGAAACTTGTGACCACACAGCAGCAGCAGCAGCAGCAGCAGCTCGGCTCTGCACTAAAGATAAAACCAGGACTTCACAGACACAGCTCCTTCAATCTCCTCAGCTCAGCCAAATACAGACAACAACATGGATTGCGGGATTTTCACCTCCAAGACCGTCCTCCTCTTCCTCAGCTTGATATTCTGGGTGAGTCGCGGTTTTGTTTACTCCTCCTCCACATGCAGGGATGATCATTTGGACTGTCCGGCATGAGAGCAATTAAAAATGTCTTTTTCTGTCACTATTGTTCTTGATTTTATTTTATAGCGAGAGTTCTGTTTGTGTTTACATCCTGCAGTTTAAACTTACACACCTTTTTAAGCATGTCCTAGTTTTCTAACATTTGCAATCACTGTGCTGTACTTCCTGTGTTTTTACCTGAGCAACCTGCGTTACTTAATTAAACAATGCCCCTTTCTAAAATAGAGTAAAATGTTCCCAAATCATGTGAATTTCAATCAGTCAGGGGGGAGAGGGAAGAGCCCTGACCAAACAGTTAAAGCCAGAGCTTTGTCAGATTGACTTCAGAGTTTAGATTGACTTGATTTCAGGGTAAACTTTGGATCCATATGTTGTTAGCACACTTTGGCCAGTTCAGCAAACACATCTCTCTCTCTCTCTCTGATCCTTTGGCCTCTCTGCTGACAGCTTACCTCAGTCTTCCTCACAAGTCACAGAAAATCAGTGTTGAAAAGAGCGAGTCAACTTTTCTGCCAGTCTGAGGCTGATGTCTGCGTTATTAGATTACTGTGACAGGGAACAGGCCTGCTTTGTGTTTCTGTGTCTTTGAAACAAAAGCAAAGTTTGTCTTTAATTCAGCTTCTTACTGCCTTATTCTTCGTCATTTACCAGATCGGATTTCTGTGATTGTTAGTGATCAGTCTGTCCTGAAAATGTATTTATCCACTCTTCCCCAGATTCCATAGTCAGTGTTTTCTTATTGGTTTCTTGTTGCAAAGCAGCAAACATGTGTCACTTCTTAGTTATGAAACGCACACAGGCTATAAAAGCATAACTCTCATCTGGAGTTGACCTGTTTTCTTAAACAGCAGCAGCTCACTCATGTAGATTTTGAAGTCTGCTAAACTAATAAAGCCGAGTCTGTGTGAAGAATTTAAAAGAGAGTTTATCTTCTCTTAATAACAAGGTCTGACATGTCAGCAGAACGGGATCAAGCCTTTTTCTTTTTTTCTTTCCAGTTTTTGTATCGTCCCCGTTTTCATTTTTTATTAGATTTGCTGATTATGGAGCTCTTAGAAAGAATCAGCGAGAGCGCACATATTTAAACGAAATTAACAGAAAATGTTGACAGCTGTTGAAAAAACTTCATCTTTATTCAATCAAAGAATCAAATGATCTTTTTAAACTCTGCCTGACCTGTTCTATCTTCATCACCATCGTATCACTCAATTAGAAAGAAATGTATTAATCCCTCATGGGGCAGATTGTTTGGAGCTTGAAGAAGAAGACATAAACACAGCAACAAATAATAACATTAAAGAGCAAACATGGACTAAAAACTCATAATAAAAATACAGATATTATGAGTGATAAATGAATAAAAACAGGCTCATGAAAGGATAAATGGATCAGTCTCTAGAATGATCAAGGGTCCATAATCACACAGATAAAGGTTGTCCAAAATGTTCCATACTTTTTGATAGCATGCGTTTTAATGATGCAATTTGCTTTACTTTAACGAACAACAGGATAGAAATTGTGAAGCTTTAAAAAACATGTGGACATGTGCTTTTGGGGAGGAATAAACCTATCAAACATTGCAAGCAAACTCTTGCACAATGTCGGAATTTCCCATATATATGTCTGCAATTCAGACTGTGCGAGAAAATTTGCTGGCATTTTTTGATAGTTGAAAGCAAAGTTCCCAGTAACCGGTGCATCAGACTTCTACTGTCTTTGCCGTCACTACACCAATATCAATATTGTCTGATTTGAACTGCAACACATGATACATTGAAGTTTAAAATTCTGGTGAAAACCTTACACACAGGTAAACAGAGAAAAGAAAAATGGAGAAGTTGACTGAAAGTTTGTTGAAAATCACAAAGTTTTCAAGCGAGGGCCGATATTGTGCATGAATCTAATGAAAAGTAACTCACTTAACTATTGTAGAATTTTGTTTTTTATGTAAGTGCTGCTATTGTAATCAGTTTCACCTGGTTGTGAAAGGTTTTTAAAACAAATAAATATTGTTATTCATTAAGTGGAAAATCAAAAGTTTCAAAGGTTAAGTTGCTCTGAGTGTTTGGAAGCACGTGACCAGAGACGTGACGGCGGCTTTTGTTCCCTTATTGGAAAAAAACTTCCAACATGTCTGCCCCCCCCCCCCCTCCCCCCCCCCCTCCGTGGACTCATTCAAAGACACAGAACGAGTATGTTTCTTTGCTGTGCTCTGAAGTCATCCCCACGCATCAAGAAACATCCCCTCAGAGGTTGCTCACATTCCTCAGAGGTGGCACCGTGCTTTGGCGCTACACGTTGTGTAAGCCTCTTTGTGCTGCTTCTTAGGCACAAGATCAGAATTTCTGGAAAGATTAAGGGGGTGAGCAGTGGGGAGGGGGTGAGTTGGAGGGGTCGAGTAAACTACCCCTGGAGGGATCCCGTGACTGTGGGGTGGTTTAAGAGAAGTGAGTCATGAGGCTGAAGTGCAGGATAAATGATTGTTATAGGTCAAATAAAAAAACAAAACCGCGCACAGAGACGAGCGCACGATGTATAACTCAGCTCATCACAGGGGAAGTAACACTAAACATGACACTAATCTGAGACACATGGACCAGGAAGTTCTCCTTTTTTTCAGTTAGTCAGTAGCATCTTTTGGCCACACATTTTCCACCTCTCATGCAAAGGAAAATGTAGCTGATCACAAATTCCCTTAAAACCAACAGTTTTTCCACCAGCGAACAAAACTCAGATGATCTTTTACAGGATTTGATACTTTAGCAGTAAATTGTTTTTTTTAGTTCTTACACTTTTCCCACACCGAGCGGAGTTTGAGTCTGGTCTGATGCAGTGAGATTCAAAGGGCAAAGAGAAGTCAGGAGTGCTAATAATGAGATAAATACTTCAGAGGATTTGTTTGACTTTCTTCACAGCTGCCTCTGTTCTTCTTTTGTGACCAACTTTTTATTCATGTTTGACTATTACATCTGAAAAATATACATTTTCTTAAACCCTACCCTTCCCCCGCCTTAAAGGTCTGAAATATGCAACACACAATATACAGTTGTCTCCATCTTTAAGATTTCCACAGTGTGAACCTCCTGAATTAGTGGTTTCCAGTCACTTCAGCACACATGCGACCAAGACTCATTGAGATGGAGGTTTCTTTTCTAGTGATGCCCTGCAGCAGTCCAATTAAAATACAGAAGAAAATAGTTACATAAGTATGGATTAGCACATTTTCATACTTGCCCACATATTCCCTTTTCACTATTTTCATAATTAAAAAACATTTGCAATCATCATAAGACTCTTTAAGTTGTTCTAAGAACACACTAACAGATCCTGTTTAACTAAAAATCTGTTGAACTGTTCACAAATATATCTTCTGATTCCTTTTCAATTACAGAACATTATATAATAACCACTCAGCATTGAACAGTGAGCGATCAATCTCCTACTTCACCGCTCTACTTATTTAAGCCTGCACCAGAAGAGTGACTACTTATTAGGTAATTCATTGTTCAGCTTCAAAACCTCAGCTTTGGATTTAAAAAAAAAAAAAAAGTGCAGCAGGAACAAACACACGCTGATACAGCTGAAGGGATTTACAACATCATCTGTGTTTTTCTCTGTGTTTGTGGTTGAAAGGATCTTTTCTCAATTATCCATACAGTGGATAGCAAAGAGAAAAGAAAGGCAATAAGGGTGAATTACCTCCCATTTACACACAGTCATATGACCAGTGAGCTCACTGCTGAGGCATGACTTGTGGTCATGATGATGGTGTGACTCTCTGCAGGACAGACAGGCAGCGACTTTTTACAGCATGAGATCAGAGCAGCAACCTCTGTATTCTTTAGCAGAGACTGTTTTAACAAGCAGCTTTGACCTCACGTTATTAAGATTCAATTTAAAGTGTCTTGACTATTTTATACTTACAGTATGCCATGTTGATACTAGGGCTGGGAATCTTTGGGTGCCTCACGATTCGATTTTTTATTTTGAGTCCTGGGGTCACGATTCAATTCAAAACCTTCATGGATCTATGGATTCAAAGTCTATTTCTGAAAACCTACTTCAGGATCTACTCCAGCTGTCTGTGAGACTGGCTGAATTTCTTGTTTTTGGAAGTTATGAATCTATTTAAAATCTCAGAAGATAAGAATCTCCATCTCTTCCCACTCCTAGTTGAAACAATCCACACAGTCTAACTGATTCAAATCTTCAGTATTTATGAATGGATGTGTGATAATCACGTATTTCCATTGATACCGGCTGAAAATGTCTTCTTTGAACACACCACAGAGAGAAACACAGATCCTGTGACAGATCCCTTCAGTTTAAATCAGTGTGTGTTTGTTTGTGCTCTACTTCTTAAAACCAAAAGTATCGGGAAGCTGAGCTTATTAAGGTGAATGATTAATTACCCACTGATTATTGACCTTTTTTTGGAGCAGACTTAAGAAAGTGGAGCGGTAATTTAGGAGGGTTTGCCTTAATCTAGTTCACAGCTCAATGCTGGGCAGTTGTTATATAATGTTCTGTATTTCAAACAAGAATCAACAGATTCTGGGATTCCTAAAACTGAAAGAGTCTTCTTTTGATTTTAAGGAAAAATACATGACCCTTTATATATTCAACATTTAACAATTCTTACATTCTGATCTGTATGCAGACATTCTCAGTGTTTATCCTCACCTTAAAGCTCCTGTGAGGCGTTTAAAGCTGGTTATGAAACATCATGAAATCACTACTGATGTCTCTTTGTGAGCTACAAAAGCAAACGAGACCGTCAGCGGAAAGACTGATTACTTTTTTTATAGTAATTTTAAATGCTTGTAACCACTGCCACGGGGAATGTGGCGAGATGAAATGAGTTCCAGCTCTCTGCAGAAACAGCCTGTGTTGATATTCTTTTAAAGCAAAGAATCACTGTGATGCATTTCAAAAGACAGCAGCATGAGATTTATCCGCAGAAACTGTACTGAAACATGGACAGGAGAAGATCAGCAGAGACGAGAGGAACCACTTTGTCCACAGGGGGCGCCAAAATCCACACAAAGCTAAAAGTTCCTCACAGGAGCTTTAAGCGTTCTGCCGACTTGGCGACTGTAAAGTATTTAACCCTTTGATGTGTGTGAACTATATGACTTAAAGGTTTCTCCTCCTCGCAGGCTGCAGGAGCGTTGATGGCCTACGTCGGAGCCTATGTGATCAAGAGCTATGACAACTTCAACAACTTCATCCAGGACAAGTACACTCTGATCCCAGCGGCGATCATTATTGGCGTCAGCGTTGTCATGTTCATTTTTGGTCTGCTGGGATGCTTTGCGACAATCCGGGAGTCCAGAGTCGGCCTTAGCTTTGTAAGTGTGTGTGTGTGTGTGTGTGTGTGTGTATTGTCTGAGTTATGTTTTGTTTTCTCAAAGTACTCGCTCCTTCACTCTCATTCTTTTTTCTCGACAGTTCTTCCTGTTCATCATGGTGATCTTTGCGGCTGAAATTGCTGCTCTGGTATTCAGCTTCATCTACCAATACAAGGTGCGTCACAGATTCTGTTCATTCACTGTCACACACATTGTTCTCTGCTGATGGTGAACTACGTCACATATTAGACTCTCTAACATTGATTACTTTTCTTGTGTGCGTGCAGATAAGCGGCGACCTGCAGCGCTCCATGAGTGACGTCTTCGATAGGTATGATGGAGAGGACGCTGAGACCAAAGCTGTGGACTACTTGCAGACTCAGGTTGGTGTTTTTTTGTGCGACAGAATCAAACTAGATTTCTTTTCTTAGCTGTGCTTTCACTCTCAACACCTGCTTTGCTGCATGTTTATCTTCCTTGGTTACTTTCATTTCCTTCTTTTGTCCTTTCGTTTACTTTCAGCCTTTTCTCTTTGTCTCTTTTGAAACGATCTTAAAAAGGCTTAAACACAGAACACATTTAGATTTACACTTTTTCTTTCTTTAAATAATATGTATTTCTAATCTATAAAGGTTTTCTTGTGTGTTTATGAATCATTTAATTTGAAATGAATAGTTATCCTTAAGGTAGTCCCTTGATATAAAATAATTAACCAGTTCTGCCCTGATATAGAGATATTGTTTCATTACTTCACTTATTAGTCTTAAAAAAATGACAAATTAAGATAAGATAAGATATACTTAATTGTCCCCAAAGGGAAATTTGTCTGGGACTCTGTCCTGCAGTTTCAAGAGAATTAAAAAGTACATAAAAAGAGATCATACAAAACATGTAGCAGTTCCACTTTTTTTTTCTACTAAATAATTATTGTTTTATGTTTGATGTGAATGATGATGAAACTTGTCTTTTTTTATAATGGGTTGGGCTCTATGAGGGTGAAGAGCCCAAGACAAATTTCTCACTTTTTGATACAATAAAGTTGATCTTGAATCTTGACTCACATATACATAAAAACACATTTTCCTACAGCAGGGACAAACTGACATAATGCACGGCCCCTTGGCACATCCTACATAACCGGTTATTCAGATTATTAATGGACATCGGCAAGAATGAATGTTTGTAGCGGTTCAGCCTGAATCTTCTCCTAGAGGGTAACTAACTTTACCGCTGCGCAATTAATCACATTTTTTTATCATCATTGGGATACAAGCATTTGTAAAACGCATCATAAAAGTCTTAATTTATCGCAGCTAGAAAAATAATTTTACGTGAAGAAGCTATTTCTTTTTCATTCAGCATGTGTACATCTTCTCATTGGCTGGAGGCCTCTGTTTGACAGCCATGCCTTCACACTGTTCTGATGCAGTCAGATTCATTTTAATCAATGAACGGGTATAAAAGAACAGAATTATTTTAAATTCAGCAGAAACATGTTGCAATCACAGGTAATGTGTAAAACATCCAAAACTACAGACAAAAATGGATTTATAGCAAATATGCACACCTGATGTCTTTCACACTCTATATGTTACAGTAAGATTGAACTGTCTTCACAGTTTAATATCCTGAAGGCACAATTAACCATCCATAAACAACTCTTCATCTACATGCTCCTAAAGCACTACAGTCATGTCTCTGGGTCCGTCAAAAGTGACCCTGGTTACTGCAGGAAATTGGTCATAGAATCAATCAATCATTATTTGTGTTCACAACAGCTGTTATCTCGAGACGCTTTAGAGAGGAGCAGGTTAAAGACGATACTCATTGTTCAGAAATATGGGATATGGGGAGATGGATAAGATGCAGGAAGGATTTCTCCTTTGTATTCCACACGTTCCTGTTGTCCACACTTCCTTGCCGTTGAGGTGGAGGTCGGAGCAGGACGTAGTAGCAGACAAGCACAAAGGGGTTCATTTATAAATCGGAGATGGCACAGTTTGTGAGGAGGGTCTGCTCATCCTCCCCCCAAGAAATCAGCTCATCTAACCCTTTATTTCCTGCATGGCAGTAGAGGAGAGAACCACAGGGTAACTAACAAAACAATACCTGATACGTGGCACACAATAAGGATAATTGTGCGACATTCAGAGGTAATAGATGTTTGCAAAACTATCAAATAATGATACATCTGATTAACTGAAGAATACAAAGTGCTCCTAAAAAGATCAAGTGTACGGTTAATGAATTTATTCACTGAAACGTGGTCTCAGTTTAACCTCTTTACACGCTTTATCCTTCAGCTTCATCACCCCCCCAGCCAACGCTATTACGCTGATCTCTTCTTCTTCTTTTTCTTCTTTTATCCTGCTATCAACTTCTTCTTTGGCCAAATAACTTCCTTTCATGTTGCCCTCATTCATGTCACAAGTTCCCCAGTGAGGAGTCACGACGCAGTGACTCAGTGACACAGTGAGTCAGATCGGCATTAGAATCTGTGTGGAGCTCCTTTCTTTAAATTAAAATGTCGATATTTGGCGTCAGCTATTTGATAATTGTGTCACTCGAGTCAGGTTGACGATATATCAATGATTCAATGTTTTGAGCCGCCCTTACACAGTCGTGTGTTTACTCTCACCAATGTTTGGTGTTTATTTAAAGACAAATTTAAAGGATTAGTTAAAAATAAAGTTAGTGAATGTCCTGCATGAAATACATGTTCTAGTGACTTAAACTGTTTTTGCTTATGTAACACATACACAAATCAAATAAGGGAACTAATACTGTCTCTGTTCACGCAGGCTGCACTCTCACTGCCATTTGAAACAATCATACATTTCACAACAAATAACAAAAAGTAGGCGGCTGTTGTTTACCCCCTGCTTGTGTTTGACCTGAATATCAGCAACGTTTTAGAGCTCACTCACAAAACTTCCATAATAACAAGTTTTCTAATCCCAGATTTGAGACAATAGGAGGGATTTTGAGTTAATCCATAATTTCTTTCTGCCTCAGGTAGAAGTATTTGTGGCAGAAAACTGTTTTGAACGTGTTTGTTTGGTTGTTGTTTTTTATCTTTTAGATGAAAGTTTTCTTTCACTTTTTACCGACAGTAAAAGAAAACGTCCTGCAGATTGATGATTCTCAGGACAGGTTGAAGCTTTTATTTTTAACACAGGCTAACACACAAGGTATAAATATATCAAGAGTCCCAACTTTGAAAGTGCACGTGATGATCCAAGTATTATATTTACTTTTTATGACAACACTATTGGACGGGACATAGAGAACTGGATGTTGTTGGGGAAATGTCCCTACTGTCCCCTCATGTAGCCTTCAGTAACCTTTGAACTGTAATTCACTAACATAATAGTTTGATGATAAGTGATGGGACAACATATGAATATGTTGTCCTGACTCGTGATACAATTATCTAAATTCTGTTGCCAAGTGCTGATATCTCGATTTTCCTGCCAATTTGACTCACTGTGTCTCTACTTCATGACCCCTCATGTTGCCGCTTTCGACATGAATCCATCACACGCTGTCTGACTCAAACCACGCCGGTGACACGGCTTTTAAACATTTGTTCTCCCTCATTAAGGTCATACTCATGCATTTAAAGAAAACTGATGTATATTGTTCAGTAAATAAAACCTTGCGGGGAACTCTCTTGCCAAACTCTGCATGAGGACAACAGACAGAACTAACAGAGCTGCACAGAAACAGAACGTCCTGGACTTCGCTGAACATATTAAAAGTCATCACAAAGGAAGACAGTTTAAACCTTTTTTTCTCTCTGAGAGTCCATCAGATAACAGACTGACTCTCATATAACGGTTTGACTTGTAATCTGGATTTAATGTTATTTTATTCCTGCATTTAACCTTTTTATGGAAATTTCATATTCACTAGTTAATCATATACGGTGATGAGTAAATGAATGATTGTCTGGTAATGTATCACTTACAGAAGAAAGGCTGTATATCATAATGGGTATAGTATCGTGTTGGTACCCTGCGATTCCCTTCCCTATTGAGGAAGCCACTTTGATCTATTCATCATATCTCTATTTTGTGTCAAATATTCATGTAATTATTACATTTTTGTGGTTCTTTTATTAACGGCTGTCTGTTTTCCGCTCGTCTCTGTGCAGTTGCAGTGCTGTGGTGTCAGAAATTACACCAGCTGGTCCAGCACAACCTGGTATGCGAACCACAACAACACGGTGCCTCTGAGCTGCTGTAAAAACGTCACCTCCACACAGTGCACGGGCAGACAGGACCAAGTAGACCTGCTCAACACTGAGGTGACTCACACAAAGGAACATGTTGCTTGGATAGGAACTTCCAACATTGAATGATATGTCCTGCTTTTGTGACTCAAAATATAATGATTGTGAATTTAAATGAGCATTTGACTAAGAGCAGACGTTCTTCATGTGCACTCACTGTTTGTGTGAATGTATTGCAGGGCTGTGAGTCTAAGCTGGAGGTCCTCCTACAGGATGTTTTGGGTTATGCCATGCTGGTCATCCTGGGCTTTGCAATCATAAAGGTAAAGGAGCTTAAACACAGTTTTACCACTTAGAGTCATTATTTCTGCACACCTCAGGGAGCTACATGTAGATACATGTCCATTTTAAGCAGATAAAGAAATCTATTTCTCTCCTCTGGAGGCCGTGTTGGGCCTTCACATGGATTCCCTAACATAGCTCTACTTGTTTTCATATGTGAGGGATTGTAATACTGATTAATCAAACTTCTCCAGTAGATGATTAGCCGGTATTCAAACCTGTTTATGTTACATTTCTATGATAGCTATGTTGAGGGATTCTTCTTGAACAGAAGCGGGTCAGTTGAGGCTAAGAGACCTGAACTCAAAAGATCGCCCTACAGGGAGAAAAATATCTGAACTGAATGACCTCCTGATATCCCAAAAAAGAATTAGCAAATCTTTGACAGAGTTGATCAAATGTGTTGCATTTTCATTTATAGGCATTCAAGTTCTTCAGATTGTAACATTTGACCGAGTGGAGGGTTTTAAGGTCTAAAAATACTGCAGTCAGGTTTCGGTTGTGACTCAGTATTTTATTTAAAGGTACAAAGCTTCTGAGACATCTAGGACTTAAAATAGACATAACCAAGCAGCACATCATTGTTATACAAAAAAATCAAACATCCCAAACACAGTCCATTCAAACGAAATGTGTTGCTATTTCCGAGGAGGGAAACAAAGACTAAAGACGTTTCAAAGTCCAATCTGAGTTTTGTGTCACACCATCAACAACAAACAACTCAGCTCAGTTATTATTTTCCCCAAAAAACTGAGTCAAGGACCTGTGTCTGATCACCTCTGTCTTCACCTTTGCAGTTCTTTGGGATGTTGAGCGTGTGTGTGATCACCTGTCGAGCCAGCAGTCGGAGGAGTGGCTACCAGCCTCTATATGCCTGATACACCTCCTGCAGCCACCACCCACCTCCTCCTGTCGCTTGACTAGCTTTGCTGACTCCTTAATCAGCAAAGTGCAGAATCATCCAGACTGAACATTGTACAAAATCTGAGTTTATTTTGTTTATGGCCGATATGGTATGTAGAAAAGTCTTAGTCTAAAAGGGGGTCACTAAAGAAGGAGCATTCCTCCACTAAAAACACGAGTTAAATGTTTCTCAAAGTTATTAAATCATTTAATTGAATACGAACATGGATTTCAATTTGATTTTTTAGTCGTAATTTTCCATATTTGGAGATGTTTGTGTCCCGTCTCAGCCCAGATTCGGCCTATATTTGTGAGAGGACCCAGTTTGGAGAGTGATTCAATCATAGAAAATGTTGATCCCTGTAGTATTTAGTTTATTTCTGTAAAGCATCTGCTAGTTTCTTAAACTGTCTGGAAACCTGGTGCAAAAACTGTGACATGACTAGAGAGGAAATGTAACTGAAAAAGAAAATATATATTTGGGACATCAAGGTGCTTACTTGTATATCTCGCCGTGCCGTCTCTGCTCTGTCATGTAGATATTCTTTAAAAGAACAATATTGTTTGGAATATATTCAAGATTCAAATTCAAGCTTTATATTCAGCTTTTAGTGATTGTGAGCAAAAGGACAGCGGTTGTATGTCTGGTATTTAGCTGTGTATAAGTAAATAAACATATATGCAATTTAAACTGTATTGAATGACATTAATACATAGGATGACTTTGGTTGTGTTTATTTTATTTCTAAATTAAAAAGCTGAAAATGATCCACTTTTATGGGCTTTTTTCCTGTGTTTTTTTCATGTCATGACATTAAAACTATGAAAGTTTTTTATTGTAAACATTGACTGATGCAAACATTTCTTGAGGGGAAAAAATGAAAACAGTTACTGTATGTTTAAACCTGTAGTCATTTCCATACTTGAGCACCTCTCTATAGTGTCTGTTTTCACAAACAAATAGAGAGCGTGACATTAAGCGCCACCCCTGCCGGTTATCTCTCGCTGTTCACCTCCTGACTCTGCTGATAAAGAGGCCACTAGACCCGTTCAAACAGGAGATAGGAGCGTTCACTTAACATAAACCATGTCAGTGTTCAAAAAGATAAACAAGAACATAAACTCATACAGAGGCATCATGGGAGCTGCAGACTATAGATAAAGTGATCGGTCATCCATTGATAAGGTCGATAAGATGCACCTGAAATTACCCATCAGTGTAAATAAAGACACTAGAAAAGACCCTTTGGATTTAATGATAAATGTAGCCTAATTTTCTTCTGTCTCTCACTGTGGTGAAAGAATATAGTTATATATAATGGACGCAAATGTCAAAATGTATTTTTCATTACCATGTTTTTCTCTGTTGATGATGTTTAGGTGCAGTAACAAAGAAAATCCCACAGATGGTGCTAGAGAGCCTGCTCCGTAATCTGAACAAACAGGTGTGATTGTGGAGGAGCCCAAAAAAAACAACTCAATTTAAATTCTATAAGAAGGTAGAAAAAGTCCATATTTTTCATTAAGTTTTAGTATTTCTTTTTTAAATGACAAAAAGCATGAATGCACAGAGTATGTTTTTTTTATATATACGGTAGCCCTAAGAGGACATGCATCCTCTGGATAGGTAGGTTTTCCTGTGATAATTAATACATTTATCTTGTCATATCGAGATAACGAGATAATGTTTTGAAGACCTGGAAAACAAAACAACAGGCGAGTCTCTGGGCTAGACCACGGCATGCCATGCTGCCATTGCTCACACTAATTAGCCTATTTCTATGTTTGTTTTGTACTTTTGCAACTCTGGGGATACAAGATAAGGTGAGATCTCATAAGAGAACAGAAAAAATAAAGTGTCAGCTTAGGGCTTCCGTATATTTCAAAAAAGTGGCATTAATATGATTTCCAAAACTTTCAGTAACTTTTGAATTCTTAATCATCATCTTAATATTGACATTGATCATGATGTGATTATATTATAATTTCTGTGTGTGTGTGTGTGTGTGTGTGCGCGCCCTAATGACTTCCAACGATGTAATTGATTTCCCCCCCCTCCTTCCTCAGTGTGTGTCCCTCTCATATCTCTCCTCTGCATATCTTATTCAGGGCATATCCTCTCTGCTCCGGGCCGTGTTGACATTTAGACAGGCCGCTTCTTTTCAGAGAGTACTGTTGGCAAACACACAAACACACACACACATACACACACATGCGACTAGATAACCTTGTCGACTGTGAGAGCTGTTTTTCTTCCTCTCTTTGGCTCTCCTGTCTCTTTATCACGGGGTGTTTGTGTCAGTTTCACAGCTCACCTTTCCTCTCTTGTCAAGAATCTTTATTTACCTGTTTTCTGTTTTACACTTTTGGTGCACCCGCATCTATATCCCCACCAATACGTCCCATCTGTTTTCCGTGCTTGGCTCTTGTTGTTCTCAGCTTCCATCATGAGTGTTAACCCTCGATATCAGGCAGTGGCAGCGAGGGAGATAGTGCCATTTCTCAGTAATGCTCCGTCTTTGAATAATACAAATCAATCTGAACGTAGCAGCTGTCTATTGGTACATTATCAGTCACCAGGCAGATTTTAATAATTGGTTATGTGTTTGCACCTAATGATTGAAAGCTATGAAGGCAGTGAGATGAGGGATTCCTTCAGGTTTGGACGATTATCGAGATATCCTTCTTCAAATATAACACAGGGTCTTAAAGTGACATGTTACTTCTAAATGTGTCATGTCAGCTGCATTGTTTTATTGCTTAATTTTTTTAACATTTTCAATTTTGGCTCAGTTTTGTGATGGGTGCATTATTTTGTGTTTTGGTATTTTTCTCGGATTTGTTGTGCGACTGAAAAACTATGAATCAGACAGTAGGAAAGAAAACGAGCTTTTACTCAAACTGATCTCTTCTCCTTTTGTTAGTTACACTGTATTCAAAGTGATCTGTTAATTTCTTTCTGAGGAACTCTTACATTTTTCCAGCTCCCAAAAACAGTTGAGTTCCCTTTGTGCAAACGTATACGCTTTCAGAGAGTTCTACTTTTTTTTTCCCATAAATCTAAATATGAGAGTTGTAGTTCTTCCGATGCAGTATTTGTAGTCATTGAAATGCAACATTTGTAGTTCTATAAATGTAGGATTTGTGTATATTTACTTAACATAAATCCATTAATAAAACATGTTAAAGCCTCATTGAGTGGATGACCTCGCGGTTGGGTCGCGCCTCATGTGTGGAGGCTGTGGTCCTCCAGGCAGGCAGCCCGGGTTTGGGTCCCATCTGTGGCTCCTTTCTATGCATGTTGTTCCTTACTCTCTCCCGGTTTCCTACTCTGTCCACCGTCCTATCGATATTTTACTGTCCTATCGAATGGTGGCAAAAAGCTCTCATTAGATAGGACAGTAAAATATTTTGTATGTTACCTCCAAAGAGAACATAATAAACATTCTCACACAAAAAAAAAAAAATAAAAATCATCTGCTGTGCTATACAGAACCACCATGTTGACCCATTTTCAGTTAAAACATGACACAACGTCAAGGATAGAAATCCATTCATGAAAAAAACAAAAAAACACTTTGATTTCATTCCCCGTCTGATAGAAACCACCTTTTTCAGTCTTCACCTTCTTGCATCTTTGAGGTACAAAAAAGAAGAAGTGAAAAGTGGATTTGCTGAGGTGAGAGCTGAGTGTGCTTATGATTTAGCATTGTGGCAAATTCTATTCCCCTATGAGTCATCTCTGCACACCTACAGATGTGTCCTCGCCTGTCTCCCTCGCTCTTCTTCAAGGCCATTAGCCAAAAATGTAGTGCAGACACACACAGACGTACACCAAATGAGCCCACAGAGCCAGATGTTGTCACAGGGAAAATTACAAACTAAGCCCTAATTTATTCATCTCCTCTCGGACCAGGACAGGGATCTGTTGGAGGGAGGTAACCTGAGGAGGACACACAAAAATGTTGCTGCTCGCGCTGTGCTGGAAGAAGGGCAGGCAGGTGCTTTCTATGCACCGTGCATGTGTGTGTGTGTGTGTGTATGGTGTGTGTGTGTGTGTGCGTGTATGGTGTGTGTGTGTGTGTGTGTGTGTGTGTGTGTGTGTGTATGGTGTGTGTGTGTGTGCGTGTGTGTGTGTGTATGGTGTGTGTGTGTGTGTAGAGAGAGATTTGAGAAGTAATTTCCTGCATGACACATGAAACACTTCCAATACAAAACACATTTTCTGGATTTATTTTGTTTGGGTTCATATCTGCCATCAAAAGAGAAACAAAGAAGACTGATCTGCATCATATGTACGGTTTAAGGAATGTTTTCTTGCTTTATTGAGAGAAAAAAAGTGAAATACCTCCAGAGAACCAGTACAGTGTCATGGTAATGTTTGAAATGCCCCCTTTTCACCTTTTTTTTTTCTCAGCACAGAGACATTAATAATATCAGGACCAATAAGGAGCAGGTGCTGATGACAACACCTGGCCTGTTGTTTGTGTTTGTGTTTCTGTTAATGGCCACCCACCACCTTTCGTGTGTTGTCTCCATTTGTCAGATGGTATCAGTGTTAATTAGACGGAGCGGCAAAGAAACAGAGGTGCAGGGAACAAAGAAGCCAAAGAATCTAATTAGCATCAGCAGTTTAATAGTATAATCCATATTGTCTTTAATT
>NC_089196.1:26119774-26124774 GCF_963930695.1 Labrus bergylta | reverse complement strand
CATCCTCTGTTTTTTTAGAGGGGAAAGAGAGAGAGAGAGAGAGAGAGAGAGAGAGAGAGAGTTAAAGCTCGAGTCTGCCCTCAGGCCTTTGACAGCAGAGAGATTTGTTGCGTGGATTGATGGATTGTTTGCGTTATGCAGCCATGTGATGTCAGGAGTGGCAGGAAGTCAATGCTTTTTGTTTTCTCCCTGTATGGCCGTGTAAGTGGGGGAAACGGAGCCAAAACAACAGGTAGATGTCTCACTTTGCATTTGTGTGACTTTAAATGAGGCAAACTGAGTTACTATATTTGATGCAATCAAAAATGCATTTAGACTTTTACTTAAAAAAAAATAATTGCTCAAATGGTAAAGCAGTGAATGACATGATTATCCTCTGTAAGTCAGCGGTGTAGATCGGGTTACACTGCCATTCAGTGTTATGTAATGTCAACTCTCTTGTGACAAAGCTCCTGTTTGCACACTGGCTCTGTTGCTATCTTCCGTGTGTTTCCCATTTCCTCTTTTCCTCCCCAGCATCATCATCATCATCATCATCAGCAGCAGCAGCAGCAGCAGCAGCAGATGTGTAGAGAGACGCAGCTAATAGCAGTATCTTTTTCCACAGTGTACCACAGCCTGATGCCGAAATCCCTACATTCATGAGACGGCAACAGGAAGCAGATTACTGAGGGATTACACACACACACACACACACACACACACACACACTCAACAGCAGAGGAGCACAGTTCCTGGATTTGTCCGATGTCCAACTGTGGATCTCACACTCAATGAACTCGTCTGACTGACTGATTGAGACTCTCTCTCTCTCTCTCTCTCTCTCTCTCTCTCTCTCTCTCTCTCTCTGGTATCATGGAAGAAGAGGAGGAGCCAACTGAGCCTCATTGAATTAGATTCACATAACCCCACCTCCTCGTCTTCCTCTCCTCCTCTCCTGGCTCACAATCGAAGGCTTTGACTGGTCGATGAGGATTACGGATTTATGACAAACACAGCTGAGTGTGCGGAGAACGAAAGAGAGAGAGAGGAGTGTAGAGCCCAGTGTCCGCCTGCTGCTGTCCCATGATGCATCATCTACTCATGTGAGAGCAGGATCAGCCACACAGAGGGCTGTTACTATGGATACCCCTGCCCAGGGTAGTATTAATAAGACTCGCTGATATTCTGGTTATCTGCGCGTGAGAGAAAAGACACAGGGCGAGATTAGAGGTTCACGGCTGCTGCAGCGCACTACAGCCTCAAACAACATCAATGGAGCAGAGAGAGATGTCATCATTTAGCATGGAGAGGAAAAGTTGACAGGGAGAAAGAGTTATTTTTAGCCAAAAAAAACAAAACAAAACGTTTTAAAAGACTTATTTAAACCTGCAGCAACATCACTGATCTACCCCCAGTTTGATTTATTTCAATGTTGTCTGCGTTTTGATTTGTTTGCTCAGATAGCCTTGTCCTAAAGACCTGAAACGTTGTGTTCAGAAGCACATTGACCACTGCTGGTTCAGTAAATGGATGATTCCATCAGACTCTGCCCACACAGAAACAGAAGTCAAGGATTATATGATGCACAAAGAAACTTCTGATGCCTGGAGGAAGAAGCTCGGTTTCTAACTTGCCTGCAAACATCATTTCCGTGCCCAAATTCTGCACAGAAAGCGTATCCTCAAATTTTGGTGTGGCTCTCTTCAAATGCCAACACCAGAACAGTTCTGATACTGAAAGTTGTCCTTGTTTTAACCGGAACAGAAATCTTCATGCACCAGCTAGTCGGGGAAGAACAGGTCTATGGTAGAAGTTTGGCGATCACCAGCACAATGTAACATCCTGCAGCTAAAACAATAAATAAAAAGCACCTGCTGGGATCCATTAGACTCGAGGAATCTATTTATCATCCCTCCTAAACACCTCTAGAGTGGGCTATCATGGCCAGACACGACGCCCCCCTCTTCCCCCACGGCTTCGACCTGGGTGGCCACTTTGTTGACCTCAGACCCCTTGGCATGGGCGTCACAGGCCTGGTGCTGTCGGCCGTGGACCAGCGCACAGGGCAGCGAGTGGCAATTAAAAAGCTTGTGATGCGTGACGCCGTGACGGTGAAACACGCCCTGCGGGAGGTGAAAATCACCCGGCGGCTGCACCATGAAAACGTGGTGAGGGTTCACGAGGTTTTGGCACCGTATGGACGACCCCTGCCCAGAGACCCCACCCAGCTGAGCGCCCTGTACATCGTCCAGGAGTGCATGGAGACTGATCTGGCTCGGCTGCTGGAACAAGGGCCGCTACAAACAGGTAACAAGTGCACAAGATAGAAGAAGCACTAAAAGTTACATTTTTGAAACTATGTTGATCCTGCCTGCTGGTTATTTGCTGCAGTGCTGGCTGTGTTGACGTTGTGATTTGCTGGATTTAGTGGCAGTCAGTTTGAGACCCTCTTTAAATGTGACATCATTCACATCCACAAAGCACACATTTGAGTTTCTCATAACATTCTTCTCTTACTCAGCCCTTTTAGTAGCTTCCGTTTCATAAATCCTCCTTAAGTAGTCAAGTGAAACAAAACATTATGATATTGTAATAAATTACAATTTCCTAATTAAAGAAGACATTAAAGCTACTGTAAGGAGCTTTGGCCTTGTGTGGATGTTGGAGCCCCCTGCGGACAAAGTGGTATCTTTTATCTCCGTGCTGATTTGGTCTTGTATATGTGTGTAAGTAGTGTTTTCTGACAAAAGGAAAAAATCTCATCCTGCTGTCTTGTGACTAAAGTCACACTAAAGAAAACAACAGGAGTTGAACCACAGTGCTTTACAGCAGACATTGTATAAGACACACTAATAAAAATAACAATCTGTATGGATGCTATTTAAAATAATGCATGGAAGTTTGAGAGTAAGAGAAGCTAAATAAATCAAAACAGATTTAAAAATCAAAGACGGAAACTTTAAAATACAAGCAAATTAATAGTGGAGCCAATGACTCAGCATGAATCCTCTCCATGGGCCCCTTTGGCAGGGTGCTGTTATTTACTTGGTATGACATCTAACCAGCGCTAGCATTTAAAGGCATTGAAAATAACTATAGAGCAATATTCAGTCCTCTCCCTGATGATCTCCTTAGCTTTGGTAGCTCATAAAAAGGCATTCATATTACTTGACTTTTCTTTTTACCATAACCAGCTAAAAACTCCTCACAGGAGCTTTCACAAAACCTCCTTTAAACGTTTGATTTTCAGTTTGATCATGTTTTCTGTTTGAATTGTTATTACTGGATTTTGCTCTACAATGAAAGAACACAACCTCCACTACAGTGTACAGTGTGTGTTTTGCCTCTGCTATTATGGTTATCAAAACATGTAAACTATTTATGTTTATTCAAGTTTTTGGAGTAGTGTAATTTTTTATTATTCACAAATTATAAGATCTGGATTACACCTTAAATGTGCGTCCTTTACTCCTAATGTTTTGACATTGACATGTTAAGCAGACACAGCAGTTAACTGATCTTTTGTGCATGATGTATCAGTGTTAAGAGCGAGGATGAAAGTGGTGTGGTCTGTCCTAATATGAGTCACTTGACCTTGAACAGGTCACGCCACCCTGCTGTTCTACCAGCTGCTGAGGGGACTGAAGTTCATCCACTCGGCCAACGTCCTGCACAGAGACCTGAAGCCTGCCAACATTTTCATCAACACTGACCAGCTGCTGCTCAAGATCGGAGACTTCGGGCTGGCCAGGATAGTCGACCCTCACTACTCTCATAAGGTAAGCGAGCACAGGACCGGAAGGATTTCACGTCCTGAAAAATGAAGTGCAAAATCCTGCAGTTTGTCGAGTGTCTGATTGAGGCTGGCTCCAGGAACCCCAAAAGTCACATACTCACCACAGCAGAAAAAAAACATCATGTTTACAACCTGGTACAAAAAAATGAAATAGGTGTGATTAGTTATTGTCATCATGGGCACACACGGAGGGAACATTTTTTTAAACGGCTCTGTTTTGATTTTATAAACGATAGATGTTATCCATAGTTAGGCGTGTAGCTGACATGATTGACAGGTGGGCGCGACCAAACGGTTCGTCAAGAGGCTTAAACCTAATCTCCAGCTCTAAGCCTGTCGTTAGGCTGACTGAAAGTTAGGCTGAGACAGGACTTCCAGCATGGCGGCTGCTGCTGCTGACCCTCCGCAGCCCCCTGCTGTAACGTCACTCAGGCTTTGTCCATTAATATTTACAGCCTACAGTTTTAACCTTATAACGCTTTTTCAGGGTTATGTGCAGAAGTGCCGAATGCTCTTTTCCACTAAGGGCTAATGAATCCCTGTGATCATTATTCTCTTTAGGCTCATGTTCTCCATAACAAGTTTTATATTCATTTTATTATACATAATCTTCAGAGAACAAGCCAGCATCACATTTCAGATCCCAGTCCAAAAAACTTTTGGCTCCCCCGATTTTAGTCTTCTTTGATTCTTGTTCTATAAAGATTAATCCAACCATAAATATTCAAGTCAGCAGAGCAGAGGAGGATTTTTCACTCAGCTCATCGCTCTGACTCAGCGTGGGCTGTTGTGCTGCTGATGGATGAATCTGGAGAGAGTATTGTAGTATTAAACATTATCTCTGCTCCCTCCCTTTGAGGCAGAGCTGTTATCGGGGAATGGAGAGAGCAACTCCTCGAGCCCCGACTCTGTGTGCTTAGCAGACAGCAGAGTACAAACCTTTGAGCTCAAGTGTAAATGGATACACTGTAGGATAAGATCATCAAATGAATCCTCCTGTAGTTGATGAGTTTGTCTGCACGCAATCTTGTCTGCATTACAACCGATGCATGGATGGATTCATCTTTCCAGCTGATTTCCTCTGAGTGCAACATCTCAAATGAAGCCAATGCTGAAGTTCATAAAAATGCAGTTCCTCCAGTGTCCACTTGAGGCTGTCCTTAAAAACAGCGGAATCCCAAATAGTATTCAACAACAAGAACACAAATTCTTTCACTGGTCA
>NC_089196.1:25459774-25462274 GCF_963930695.1 Labrus bergylta | reverse complement strand
TTCAATACAATACCAGTATAAATCTATCTATATTGATATCTGATTTCTACCTTGGCAACAAAAAAAAGAAATCCTAGGCAACCATTTGTTGTGATGATGATTGTTGGTGTGTTTTTGCAGCCCAGGTTGTTAGACAGAAAGAATAAAAAAAGAAAATAATATTCTTTAGTTTCAAAACTTTTGATCCCAGTTAGTTCTGATGATGTGAATATACTGACAGTATACTTCCCCCACTGAAGCTGGCTACAGTGCATAGACGCGCTCCACTCCATAGACGCGTTTGCACATCTGTCCTGTTTATTAGAATTTGACTCTATGAGATATGTGGGCTCGTTTGTCACGGTGTGTGCGAGCACACGGGGAGTATGTTAGTGTCAGTTGTTGTATCCGAGTGTGCGTCGGACTAAGCGCTTGCGGTGGTTGAGGAGGGTGAAGGAGGGCCGGGGGGGGGGTGCAGTAATAAATGAAGGAATGTCACCGTGTTATTGCATGTGCTGTCAGAGAAGGAGAGGCCCAGCCAGAGGAAGCAGAGTTAAAAAGGGGGGGGTAAGGAGAGGTGCACCAGGCAGCTGCTCTGCCCCAGGGCTCTCCCCAGGAATGTAACCCAGTGCAGGGAACAGCTGCCGGGGGGTAAACAGGCCACGAGGGCAGGGCTGGCACCAGAGGGCACACATATTGTACATAATCATGAATCCAAACACACACGCGTATCCATGCTCCAAGGTGGGCAGAGCTTAAAGAGCATGTTACCCTTTCCCTTTTGACATGTCTGCGTTGGAGTTTTTACAATCTTCCACAACTCAAGATTTAAGATTTTGATGAAAGAGGATCTAGAAAGCCCTTCTGAGACCAGTTAAACTCATGTTTATGTAGTAGGCTGCAGAGGTACTGTGAGGATTTAAATGTGGCCGTTGGAGTAAATGGAGCATTGCTCAGTCTCCATTCTCATAAACTACATAAACAGGTGGAGCGGCGGTGCAACAAACAAAGCTTGACTCCTTTCTTGAATACAGCCTTGAGAAGAATACCTGTACGAGTGCTTTTGAAAAGCCTGAAGCTTGAGCTGTTAAAATAGACTCAGTCACCACAAATCCCATGCTTTGGTCAGTGAGTACCCTCCAAAGAACTAGTTTATTATCCTGAGTGTCCTGAGAAGAGTTATGGCGGAGATTGGAAAAACCCGCGGAGAACCATTCAAGTGAAACTGTCAGATTTTAAAGTTAAGCGATCGTCTTTAAAAGATTCTTTCTTCTTGATATATACATTTTTTTTATCGCTTTTCCGTCTCTTTTATCATCCTTCTGTCCGTGTATCCCCACACTCGTGCTCTGTGTATCCTCGCCCGCGCACACGTGCACGCTCACAGCGGATGATGAAGGATGATGGCAGAGGCAGGGACAGAGCCAGCCTCTGATCTCTCCTGTAACCCCAGCAACAGAGCTCCTATTGATCCTCTGGGAGAAAGGCCAGGCATTAGCTTTCAAACACATGCACACATACAGTAAAAACACACCTATACACAAAAACAGGAAAAACACATGCACATAGCAGAAGAATGAAAAAAAAACCTTCTTAAAATGTAACCTTTCGATTGAGATGCTTCCTTTCTGAGGAGACAAAATTCATATCAGCTAATCCTGCGATTCTGGATGAATCTATTCATTGTCAGCGGAGCAGCTTCCAGCTTTGTCTCCCTGCTCGTCAGATGAGCTGTTTGTCTTCTGTTACTGGCACTGATGGAGACCACAGCGCATTAGATGTGTGAGTGTACAGGCCAAAAGCAGCTGATGACATGTCTTTTTCAACAACTGCTGTATAAAGACGAGTTTAATATTTATTTGCTGTCTAAACCTTCTGTTCTGACATTTATTTCTTCACTTCGTGTTATATTAATTTACTTTACCAACAGTTTATAAGTGTTAGTAATTGCTTGTTTAGGCAACTACTGTTGCCCATGTGGATGTGGAGCTCTCGCTTGAAGTACGATTTTATGGCATTTTTAATCTTTTAATGCCTCATTCCTTAAAAAAAAACGTCAAATAAAGAATGATTTATGAACATTGTTAAATTGTAACAGTGTGTGTATTTTTGCCTCTGTTTTGGCTTCCAGGTTCGACATCGCTGGTGTGAGCTGGTGGTCAAACACGTGCACGCTCAGGCTTATAGAGACGTGGAACACTTTCTGGTGCATGACCAGGTACGCACACACAGCTGTTGAACACTTGTCTTTTTTAACTCTGATTCAACCAGAGAAGCTAAACCTTACATAAAATAAACCCCAATGTTGTGTGTTTGTTCAGGCCATGGGCGTGTATCTGTACGGGGAGCTGATGGTTCAAGAAGACCGCGAGCAGCAGGCTCTGGCCAGGCGCTGCCTGTCATTGGTCCAGGATGAAATGGACAATCAGCACGCAGAGTGGTGGAGGAGATGGTCCTATGACATTTGAGGTGAAGCTTTATTTTTATTTTGAGTGTTTTGATCATGCTGTATCTGCAGGTT
>NC_089196.1:25447274-25454774 GCF_963930695.1 Labrus bergylta | reverse complement strand
AGAAGTCGGGGTGAACTGATGTGTGAATACAGCAGGATATGTTCAGGAAAATTCCCCCAGAGAGTGGGTGGGTGGGTGGGGGGTGATGACGTTTATATATCCTGCTACCAGTCAGTCTCGTCTCTACTCAACAGCATGCACTTTGCCCACTCTTTCATTGTTATTGAGAACACATCCAATTACATGTAGCTCTGATAGAAAAGCACAAACTGACATCACAGTGTCCCTAATCGTGGATATACTGTAAACATTACACGGTGACTTTTGCAGCTCTCTTTTGACGCCATGTGTGGTCCCATCCTCCCCCGTCCGACAGGTGAAAATCTCTCTCCCCCTGTGAGGGTCGTGTGTGAAATAGGAATTTCAAGTGCGGACTTCACTGACATTTTCCGTCGTGCTTGTGTGAAAAAAGGGCTCTTGTGAGTTCTTCTAGTTGGAAAAAGAACATAAAAACTGCAAGATGTGTTTACAACAGACATCAAACCTAATTCAGCATTTCTGTGACAACATTTCATGTGACTTTTCAGCCAGCATATGATCCAAAACTGCTTTATCTGCTTTGAGATGGTAATCTTTGTATTAGTCTAGTGCTAGTCTTACATCAGCTGATGCAACATTAGCTACAACTTAGCATTAAAAACTAGAGACGGCGGTAGACACACACAACGACATAACGTGCAAAATAAACCTTTGACATTGTGAAAAGACAAGTATATAGATTATAAAGGTTAACAAGAATTATTCTGTCCACAGTCAAGAAAGTCAACCGGCAGAACCTCAAATGTTCAATAATAATAACACTTTATGATGTAGTGGTGAGTTACAAGTGTTACAGTTTTAGCAGCAGATATGTTTGTGACTGTGCTTTGACTGTCTGTCATTCTGTCTGATGATGAGAGAGAATGTTTTCTACAGCTTTTCCTTTCTCTTAAAGGTTTAGATGAGATACTGTTTGGCAAGTCCCGCACACAATCAGTGCTCCAAATCTTCTTTGAAGTACTTAAAGTGCTTCAGATTTGAACTTTAAATCACACTGTCCGTGCATCTCTGGCTAATACGTATTGATTTCTGATCTAATCTCAGCCTGAAGAAGAAAATAACGGAAATCCATAAAGCATACAGATTCTCACAGGACACATTTGCACAGTGTGAAGGAAAACACAAGACTGAGGCGCCGGATGAGGAATATCTTGCAGCAATCTGAGAGCTTTCCATCAATTATGGATGTCACTTTCACTGAAATGGGACAATTAAGTGTTTCTACGGTGGATTTACTGCCCAGTGTACGTCTCGATTATTTGTCTCAGACAGGAGACACAAAAGGCAGTGATCGTGTAAAACACCCACTGATGACTGGAAAAGCAGGGACAGTAAATTGGGTTTTCAGCACACGCTCCGTTGGAGGCATTACAGAGCGCACTGAGTGAGGGTTCCCAAATTAGTCGAGATAAGCTTTAAACAATGCCGCCTGCCAACTGCCTCTGCCAACACAATGATCAATAACTCTCAGTCCGTCCCGCATGTCCCAAGGAAAAGATTTGTTTAGGAAGTGTTGTACGACAAACTCCATTGACATCTTCCTTCCAGACAAAAAGCTTCTCAGAAGAACGACTCCGGCTTAGTGAGCTAATCTGCAAACGACCAAGCTGTCAATAACTGCAGCTGGTCTACGTGGACAGAAGAACGACTCAGACTTTAAATAAGTCTGCTAAGGTCTTCCATTATTCTTAACTGGAATGCAAAGCTATACCGTTTGGGACTTATCACTCCCCGATCAAAACAGTGACAGATGGGTGGAAATCTATCTCAGAACTGGTCAGTCCTTTTTTTGGCGCTCAGAGCTTGAGCCGCGAGGAGGTATATTACATCGCTCTATATTCACGACGACAAAATGGCGACTAAACGAGGACAGATGTGTGAATTAGAAATGAGGGCCATGTGGAGCCTGCCATTTTTAGACCTATATTTAGGCCCTGTTAAAAGAGTAAATGACCATCAAAGGCCTGTAAAAGAGGAATTGCCATCAGAGCACGTATCCAAAAGGTGATTTATTACACTCTAATGGGAGGGAAATGGTGCAGTGCACATCAAAGGACAAAGCAACATTGTATAGAGACACCAAAAATAAACTGATTCACCCCCCCCCCCCCCCCCCCCCACGCTACCCACTCATTCTCCTCTTCACGCAGCTAAACTTGACTGATTGTCTCCATGACGTAGAGCCTTTTCTTTTAGTGAGCTGCAGCATTTCAGAGTATTTGCTGGAAACTTTTTTCGTAATGCAGTATGTGTGCATGCTCGGCACAGAAGGTGAAGAAATGTGAATGTGTCGGATTTATGGTTACATTTTTATGATCACTCCTAAAATAGTCTAACAGCCTTTTATTTTTTGTGCCAACCAATCATTCTGATTGTCTCCCGCTCTTTAGCAGTCCCGCTGACACTATAGTGGAAAGGTTTATACCATCGACTATATATATATAATTATATACTGTATATATATATGGACAACACGCCTCATCCTCTTTTTGTTTTGCAAATATGAAGCCAAAATACCCCTTTGACAGAAGCTGGCATTTGGAGCATTTGGAGTATTGATATCGCGTTACTTCTTCTAATCGAAGTGCAAATTTAACAGATAAAAAGATCCACAGTAGAACAGATTCATGAGTCGGTTTGAAGCAGACACTCATCGTTAAATGGCTCTTGTGTAGGCTGATTGCTAATCAAGCGCACACAGCGCCGCAAGAGTCAACAGAGCTGTCATATGGGATTTCATATGTTTTTATATTATCAAATAACTTTCTTTTTTTTTTTCTTTTTTTTTAAACATTTCAGAAAAAAACATGACTGGAACACAAAATGGCGGGATCACGTCGATACTGGGTTTGAGAAAATACTTGATGCCTATTCTGAAAGTTTGATCTGGGTCCCATCTGTTAACATGGAGGAGGCGGGGTTTATGACTTTTGGCTTCACTTGAGTCAAGGTGTTTTGCTGTCCATTCTTTATTCAGTCTATGTTTTCTGTCACACCTTTAACCGCCTCGTGAAATCAGACGATCTGAACAGCGCAAATGAACCGACAGTTGTTTGTTTTCTTGGTTTGGCAAAGCGGAACGCAGCCCGAGTTAGCATTGCTTTTTGCTTCATTACACACACTGCTAAAAAAGAAAAAAGGGGAAAAATGTGTGTTCACTGCCAGCGAGTCCTTCACGAGAAGGAGACAGACTTGGGCTTGGCCTCCTGTGCCTACTGAGCTGATAATCAGTCCTACAGAACCACTGGCTCAGTTCAGCAGGAACAGGAGTCCGGTCCACTCACCACAGAACAAACAAACACCATGTCACTCTCCATAAAGCTGTCTTTCCCTTACACACACGAGCTGCTGTTGTATGGTTTAACGGAAATCTAAAGAGATTTATTCTGAAGGATGATTCAAATTACATCTTTTGAGTTTGATGTTTGGTTCCAGGAAGAGATTATTTCACTTTAAATGTACTAATTTATAATATCATGTTTGATTGCAATCCTTCATTTCTTTGAAAAAGAACTACTTCTTATTTTTATGAAATCAGTTGGGCCAGCCGCAGGCATATGCATCTATCCATATCAATTGCTGGAACATTTTTCAAATACTCAGGAGGAAATTGCCACAAATTAAATTACCAACAATCCGGTATTTGTAAATCATTTTGATTTCTTTGTATTTTTTAGGGTTTTCCAACTAACAGCACGAAAAAGGGAAATAGATGCTGATACTGTTTGCTGTTATGTGAGACATACTGTCAGTGTCCACAAGATGGCACTGACAATAATAGTTTTCAATTGTAAGATGTTTCTTTAACCATGTGCTTATTCATCATGTTTAAGAGACCAAATGTTGTCAGTTGGTATCCAACTCAAAAACCCAGCACAGGTCGGGTTCACTGTGCTCGAGGCCACAACGACGTACAGACCAATTGTCCTGAGCTGAACCCACAGTATTCAGTGTTAGCCTTTATATAAAGTGTATACCGACAGTTCAGCCAGAGGACTTAGGATATCCACCAAATGTTCTTCAGTGCTCAAATCTCTGCGTATCTTTCTATTCCAGGCGGCTGATTACGGGCGGAGAAGACAGGAGTTTGGCTCAAAGGATGGACGAGGGTCCAGCTCGTCTTCCTCAGAAGAAGAGGGGATGCTGCAGAATCGCTCAGCAGTGTGAACACCACGAGGATGTGCTTTTACTCCACAGCCAAGGCCAACTGGCAAGTTGTAAAGCAGCAGATGTGTTCATTCGAAGCTGGAAAAGAAATCGCTGGTGCTACAAGCTGTTTGTAGTGAGGTACAATGTTGTTGACTACGCTGCGGCTTTCAAATGATTCTGATCTTCTCACTGGTTTAAAACTGATAGATAACAGGATAATAAGGATATTTCATGGATGGGGTTTTCACCATGCCAGATTTTAAACTTCAACATGATACTGGTAAAATTCAAACGAAAACAAAACCTGTTTGGGTAAAAGCAGCAGAAAGAGTCCTAGGCAGCTAATATTCAGACATTTCTTGCTTTTAATCACCAAACATTGCAGGCAAGCTTCTGCACGCTGTTTAAATGTCATGAACACTGAAATATTATCAACCTATCTGTGTCATTCAGACAGTGCTCGCTCTTTCTCTGGTGGCAGACTGAAGAGCTGTAGTTTTTTTTTTCTAAAGCTTTGATACTTTTTCTCTAGTATTGTTAAAAAGAAGAATGGAGTTAGTATCATATCAAAACACGTGCTATTAAAAAGTAGCCATGTATTACAAATCTGACCACCTTATACATGCATATAGAGGGAGAAGCTGCATTCATGTTTAAGAACCTGAGCTGTTGTGTGTGTGAGTGTATATATGTGTGTGTGTGTGTGTGTGTTCACATCTGTTTAGTCTGAAGTCATGTTCTGTTTCTTAACAGTTTAGACTGGACGTACTCTTTCAGGCGAGTCATGGTTCAGACAGATGACATCACTTCAGCCTGTAATAACACTGTAGTGTAAATGTAAATGAATTGCTTTTTGCAACTTTTGTATTTTTGTAAACTTTTCATGTTTGTTTAAATGTAAGCACAAATCTTTGATATTTTCATGTCAAATAAAATAAAAATTATATCTCATGAAATCAGTGTGTGTCTTTTCTGTCAGCTTATTCGACCACAGGAGGAGTACAAACCTTATCTTCGTTATATATCTATTATCTCTGAGTTCTATTCAACTGGGTGCAAACATCACAGACACATTCTCATTTCCAGGACGCCTCTGTTGCTGCTGTTTTACATCGGAGACAAAAATGAGAGTGAAATCCAACTTTAGTTATTTTTCACATACCCAGAGCAGAAAAATGGATGTACGCCTGTAAGAGTTCAGACGGGTGTTGGTCGTGTGTATCCTACTCTAGTAAACTTCAGAAGTTAAACAATCTTTTTAGGTATTATGCTTCTTTTGCATTGGTTTACACTTTTCTTTAAGGTTACAGAAGGCAGTGGAGAATAAATGTACCCCGTCAATTACCGTATGTCTGATATAAAACTTTAGGTCCGGCTGTGCTTTTAAGGGTGCCAAAGAAGCAGCTATAACCTACAAACATTAGACTGAGTTCTGTATCAATCTGAGGGATGACATCGTTGGTCTGGGACCTAAAAAGAATGAAACTCTGGTAACTGCTGCATCTATAGCCCTATTTTTGGCTCTTGCACAAATCTGCATGATCATCAAATTTAAAACTAACACATCATGAACCAAAAACAAAAGATGGGCACCGGTACCTAGTGGTTGGTGCGCACACCATGTATGGAGGCCACTGTACTCCAAGCAGGTGGCCAGGGTTCGAGTCCAACCTATGGCTCCTTTCCTGCATTCCCCAAGTTCTCTCCCCGATTTCTGACTCTATCCACTGACCTATCTTTAAATAAAATCATAAAAAGCCCCAATGTAAATCTTAAAAAAAAGAGAAAACAAAATATTAAAGATCCCTGTTCAAGAGTAATTTGAGAATTTAATCATTTTTGCTTTGGCACCAGAAAACATGTAGATATTACAGCCTGCATTTGAATTTTTTCTGTAAATCTCTAGCAAGAGTCAACGAGTAATAAAGTATGTGACACATAAATATAAGCAGGGTAAAAGTCATTTTTCAAGAAGCAGTAGAAAATGTTCATCAAGAAAGACGTGAAATTCAGTTTATTTACATTTAAAAGTATACTCAGTGCTGCAACATTTTTATTCATATTCACATATTTGAGCACAAAGTGTAATAATCCAGAGATAACTGCTGTTTGGTTGTCCCATCCTCTAAACCTAAATGCCTTTCAGTCAGCATGTGTAGCGTGAAGGATTTATGTTGTGAGACAATTATGTGAGTGGGAGGACTGTGACACGCTGTACGAGCTGCTGCTTCTTTGCAGTGTGATCTGTCACTGCTCAAGTGTCCTTGTGGGCCTTGTAGTCGTGTTTTGTGTCTGTGCGTATAATTGCTGCCTCTCCAAATAATCTGTCCTCGCCGGGCTGTTTTGACACACTCCTGTCATTGTACCGCAGCATATCTACACAATAGGCGCGGCTATTTGTCATTCTGCAAAGGTGTCTGGGAGAAAAACCCTGAGCTGAGGATGAACTCACTGATGTGTGGTTCTCTGCATTAATAAGTGTGTGTGTGTGTGTTTGTGTGGGGGAGGGTATGCACTCTCACCTGTTTTTAGAGTGTGAGTGTGTGTGCTTGGTTCTCAGCAGGGCTCGATGCTGCCTGCGTATGTGTTAGTGTGTTTCTAAGAGCTTTGATCCTGAGATGAACTCTGTTAGCAGCGCCTGACGAGCAGCTTCCTCCATTCAGTTTGAGCTCCAGTGAGCTGAGAAGACTCGCTGCTTCATCAGCCAGACCAGAACCCCTCCACCACCTGGATGCACACACACACACAAATACAAAAAGATATATCGGTTGTAACAGTGCAGAAAAAAATGACTAAATTGGTTTATGATAAGGCATTATTTGGAACACTAAAGAAAAACATCCTTTAAGATGAATCAGGAATTTAAAGGAACAGCAAACAAGACAACTTCAGACATTTAATTACAACTTTTTTTATATCGTGCCACCTCCCAGAACAACAGCAGATACTACTGGCAACATGACTGCCAGTGCATTTCTACTTACCTTACTTTTGTAACTGAACTTATCATACTTCTATTGCTGTTCTATTTGAAGGTCCTGTTTCTGTGTGTTTACCTCACACTTAACAGTTGTCTTTTATTTCACTTGTGTTTGAGGCTCTTTTTGTTTAGCTGTAGTATTATATTGGAGCTCTGTGGTACTATTACTTCCTTCAGGATGAATAAAGTTCTGTCTTATCTTATGTCATCTTCAATGAAATGTTAATTGGCGTATTCAACTTTTTTTTGGCCTGGTATATATTTTACTCAACATTATCATATGAGATGGAGGTGTTCTGCTGTGTTCTGACTTGGTTTTGTCGAGTATGTCT
>NC_089196.1:25377098-25447074 GCF_963930695.1 Labrus bergylta | reverse complement strand
CTCATTCTCTCCTGGTCCGATGGGAGGTCATCCATAATTTATTATTCAATGTGTTATTCTTCTTTCCCATGATTTGTTCTATGGCTTTCCATGACAACTGACCTGTCAAGAGCAAATGACCACAAAGCGTCCACGCTGTCGTGTTGTTGAGTGATGACACTGAACCGTCTTTAGACAGACTGGCCTTATACCTCGAGTTTTCACAACATCAGAGTTTTAAACTTTGATATGCTACTAGTAAAAATCTAAAATGATCAATACCTGTTCAGATACCACAAGTCATAGACACTCAGTTTTGGCTATTTCTTTGTCGTAATTACCAAACAATGCAGATTAACTCCTGCACACAAATAAGTTGCCAACGTATGAAACTTTGACAGTGCTCTCTCTCTTTGGCTCACGGAAGCTATTGGTTAAAAATAAGGTCAGAGAGCTGTACTTTTTTTTTTTACAGCTCAAGTCCTTTCTGATACCTATACCGTAAAAAAAACAGAGGAACAGAGATTGTACTGTTTTAGTATTGAAAAATGTTGACAGCCCTAAAACCTGCAGTTCTTCTTCTCCAGACATCAAGGAAGGAAACATCAAGTGTGTTCTTATTGTTCGGTGTTGTTCCTTTACAGCTAGCTACAGCACTGTTTCCAAATAAAACATGTAAAGGAAAATGTGAAAAGTGGTTCGAAAATGAAATGATATGAAAATGCAAGACTAAGCGCCATGCTAGTGGCTGCTTGCAGCAAGAAACAGTGACGCTTTGACATCAGTACGTTAACATCTTCACAACAACAGTTGGTAGATGATTAGCATGTTAACCACAATATTAAACACTTTTGTTATTTTTGTGAGTTATAATCTCAAAGTACAAAGGACAGAAATTCAGGGTATACTTGAAAGTGTGAAGTACCCGGCTACCTGGTGATTGTCAATATGCTGACAAGGTACTGTCACTCAGGTTAGAGGTGTAGAAATGTGCATTAAAGGAAGCTCCACCCACTTGTCGATATTGGTAATGTAACATGTTGAAAATTCAAAGATGTAAAAACACTAAACGTGTGTCCTATTCTAACCAATAGGTGAGGTCATGGTGGCTACAGTCTGTTCTGAACTACAGCAGTGGACCTACCGACAACGCCACAGACAATGCGGTAGAGAAAATGTGCAATCAAAGCTAAAATAAGCATGTTTTAAAATAAGATTGAAGATCACCCATCGTTTTAAAAAAATACAAATCTTACAAGCTGCTGTGCTCTGTGGTGCCCCCTGTTGGTGGGGTGGTGGTAGAACGTCAGCAGCCACAGGAGGGGGCCACCGTCCTCAGGCCCGGGTGTCACCAGCAGCTGGACAGCCACCTGCAGCCAGTGCGCACACTGAACCAGCAGGAACCAGGCCTCAAACACTGTGTGGTGCCCCCTACAGGACAGGAAGAGGAACACGGCTCATTATTGCAGATAGAGAGCTGGATGAGCTGGCTTTCCAGATGGAGGATAAAGAAATAATAAAGACATTAGCACATGTGGCAGGATGAAAAGTAATGTTTGATTACAATAGGCATAACAATGAATTCTTGAACTTGGAAACACAAGATTGGGCCACAAATTTGTCATCACAATCCAGATAGATGATTTTTGCAGAACTTTCAGTTGCATCTTCCGCCATTCATCAGCAGATAGGGTGTCACAAATAACTCAAAGTGACAACTCATGAAGATGAAATGAAGTACGTCAATGTCGGCTGCAGAGATTTGGTAAAATGCTCTGACAAAACAAAGCAAGAGGAACCTTTTGATACACATTTTATGTTCCATCATTTTTTCCAACTTCAACTCGTACCCAATTTCCAAAGTCTACCAGAATAACAGTTCTTTATAGGGGGCTGAATATTTATAAACAAAGATTAGTTTGGTGGTCTCATCAAGTCTCTAAATAGCCTGGTGATTACAAATCCCATCATCAGTGTTTCCAAGGAATGTTTGTGAATATATACAAAACTACTGTTGTAAAATAAAGATGGTCATAAAACCCAGGAAGGTTTTAAAGAAGTCCTTAAATACATTCCAGTGAATTAACATGACCACTGTTTTTCACGGTTTCCAGTGCATCACACAAACCCTCTCATAACAGGAAGGGAAATTTACATCATAAGAGCTTAGTTAATGAGACACTGTTTTGGGGGTATAAGACCCGCCTCCACTGACAGGAACAATGTCTGATCAAAGAGAGACAAGCTTCTTACACAGATCTGATCCAGAATTAGAAACTGCATCTCATTAGATATTCCCAGTTGTGACATCGACAAGTAATGATTCATCCCATAAAAAATGTAGATAACAGTTGATCAATAATGAAAATATTGTTAGTTGCAGCCCTGAAGATGAATAAATGGAGACAAAGAGGAAGAGGGAACTTAAGAGTCATGAATTACTGTAAGATTTTTTATTTTTAAAAGGGGGAGAAGAAACTGAGCCGCGCAGCTGCAACAATGAGACAACGATTTGAAGATAAAGAATCGATTTGAGTGTCTTTCTCGTATTTCCCTAATACCATCGTTAGAGCTGTCTTCCTCATCTCCCCTCTCTCGCCATGGCTCCTTGAACGCCCTGCTGCAGGGCCGCTGGCAGCTGCATCTTTACTGGGAGCAACACAACATACTACTTTCCCACCGCTGGCTCAGAACAATGTTTTGGGAATTTTGCACGGAGCTCCAAAATGAAGCGGCGGTTGAGATAATGGGCTCGTTAAAAAAACCGCAGCTGTAGGGTATCAAGTCAGCCGTCTACATATCTACGACATCAACGGGTTTGAGCTTCTTATCTGCATGCTCTATCCTCTTTTTCTCTTAATCCGTCAAACCTAGGATGTTTAATTTCTGCTTTTATGTATTTCATGCTAATTTGGTATCTTTTTTTTGGTTCTTCTGCTACATTCCTTTTCGCACTCTTTTTTTTTGGACGTTCCAACACGTATTTTCTCCAAAGCTCCCTCTCTTTCCCAAGCTAATAGTCTCTAATGAGCGCTTGGACGAGCCACAGAGCGCACCAGGACCTCTCTGCTGTGATACGAGGGGAAAATATCTGACTAACCAACCCCTCGACAGCAGCTCATGGAAATAAGAGCACCACACAAGCATTGGGTAGGATGATGGAAGCGGACAGATATTAACACATTCTCTTTCTCACTCTATACTGGCGCTACTGCTGCTGTCTTCATCTCCCTCCTCCTCTTCTTCTTCTTCTGTCAGTCTCTGTAATGAGCGACTGAGCCAGTTCAGGTGATGTCTCCAAGCATCCTCAGGCATCTCTGCAAGAACACATTCAGACACACAAACACAATGAACACTTGTAGATCATATTTAGAGTGTAGATCATACACAGATCATTTATATGAACAATATTCAAAGCCTACTAAACCTAAACTAAATGTAATAGTTCGACAGCATGGGAAATACATTCAGCATCATTCATTCATTCTTTTAGATGAGAAGTCGTGCCAAGTTGCTGGTGAATTTGCTGACTGATGCATTCTCCCCATACATGCACGAGTTCTCTCTGGGTACTCTGGCTTCCAAAGACAACGCTCATTAGGCTAATTGATGATCCTTAATGGAATAGAATAGAATTACTTTATTGATCCCAAACTGGGAAATTGTGGCATTACAGCAGCAGGTTATCCAACACACAATATGAGTAAAAGTTTAGTTGCCTGTAGGTGTGACTGTGAGTGTTTGTTTGTCTCTACATGTTGGTCCTAGGATCAAATGGAGACCAGTCCATTGTGTGCCTTCACCAAATGACAGCTGGGATCGGCTCCTGTAACCCCGCGAAACAGGACAAGCCATATAGAGAAATGGATGGATGGTTGTTTGTAATACAAATGTGATGATGATTAGCTTAACACAAAGACTGGAAACAGGGGACATACATACTGTACATATTTGCTTTTGATGAATCCATAGACTGTATACAAAATGAACGTGTTCTCAGTGGCGTCACCCATTGCTTTCTTAAGTGGTCGGCTTATTGGAAATGCTAATACTAATTCTTAACCTGACACAGTAACTGGTTTGTCATGCAACCTTAAGTTGACATCAACACTCAACTCCAAGAGGTCAGAGCTCGCTGGTGTTGTATAAACTCTCAGATGTAAACATATTGGACAAAAACACCTTCTAAAGGAAAAGCAATAAGTTGTAAAATTGTAACATTGTCCTCCCACTAACCAAACAAACAAAATGTAATTTTTCACAGAGCTTCAACAATAATGATTATTGGTTCATTTCCAGTTATTTCCTTCATTAACGGTCATGAATCAGTAATGTCTCTTGAGTACCAAGGGAAGAAAAACAACAAATATGACAGCTATTGAGAAATGATTTTGAATTTAAAAAGTCTGTTTTACACTTTGACAAACAATACCATATACACAGTTTTAACGCGTGGACCACATGGATGTTTATAGATAAATATTGTGACTTTGGACGGAGACAGAAGAATAGCATTTTCCTCCCATAGCCGATCTTTATTCTCAGCTAAGCCAACAAACAGCTTGTGATAGCTACAGAACAACTTTACGTATGACTGATTTTATTTCCGAGAATCTTAAACTATTCTTCTTAAGATGTATAATACTTCAACAACAACAACAAAAAAAGGTGACTCAGTCCAGAGGGTAAACACAAGCAATTTAAGTTGAATCACCTTCAAAGACAACTTCATTAAAATCAGCCACAAGAATTTTCCAAGCAGAACTGGATCAACTACTGTTAGAACTTGAAAATTGCATCTTCCTGTTTTCCAGTTATTACTTTTAACAGCTTAAAGGGCCAGCATGGTGTTTCTCACATGGCTCATTGTTCAGCCAAAAATAACTTTCCTACCACAAACCACACTCTGCTCTAAAAACCCCGATCTAACTGACACTGCAGGCTGACGAACAAACTCTTACAAAAAAATATTCCAAGTGCTTGATATCTTGAACCGGTCTTCCCCTGAAGCCGTGTTTTAACAATGCAATCTTATCTCTTCGTTAAGGACTTTTTTTTCAGAAGGAGTGCAAATCATGATAAAACCTCATATCCTTAACTTTTCACAGAACCATTTCCGTTCAGGCTCTGGTGAAAAATTGCCCTCCACCGAACACATATACACACACACGCACGCACGCACGCACGCACGCACGCACGCACGCACGCACGCACGCACGCACGCACGCACGCACACACACACACACACACACACACACACAGTAATAATTAACTCAGAGTTCTGGCTGAGCTCCAGTGTGTCCCTAAATGGCTCCATTCATGTAAATCATTGCTGTCCTACAGGCCAGTCTGGGCACACACTGATAAGCACTGCTCCGCTGTGCCCCTGCACTCACCTCCTCTACTGTGCATCCCTTTAATAAAACATTTTCCCACACATAAACATTGATCATACAAATCAAGTAAAAATGATCACGTAATACTCTCTATGAAAAGAATGAAAAGATGTGTTCTTCAGTTGATCAAGATGATGGTAAGTAGAACTATCTAAAAGTATAGAATGAAACACAGTGTGCAGTGGAAACAGAAAAGTCCAGTGTGTGTTAATGTAACACATTATATCTGATACAGCCTGAACTTTCATGTAATGTCAGGTGACTTTAATAAGTTTGAACAAGCTAGTTATTTTGGATAACTGAACCCCCCCAAACTTCTCTATAGATCAGAGTGTGTCAACTTTTACATCTGACATAAAATACAGAAGTCAGTTGTTAAAGAAATATAATTGATTAGCAAAAGTAAGAAACACAGGAGCCCATTCACTGTGCAGCAGGAAAACTCTGTTGACACAGAGTTAAAAAAAATACCTGACAGGACTGCGTCTCACAATGCAGGGTTTTGTGCATTCTCTCAGAGGGAAATATCCTGTGGAAGACACACTTTGGACGAGTGTGTATATAAGCACTGACCTGACGGCAGGGTCAGGAGAGGAACAAGCAGCCTCTGAGGTGACTGTGGGAACCAGGTCTTCAAAGATACTCTCGTCTGAAACAATACAGAGCACAAATTTAGCTCCATAAATGTAAATCATACTTACCTTGAACTCATACATCACTGAGCTCTGAAAGCCTGAGAAATGACATTTAGAATGGAAGGCTGTGTAGCGGTGATACAGTAGGTGCTAGTGACTAATGTAGCATGTAATAGGGAGCGTTTAGTGAGTGTGACTACAGCCATTAAAGCTGGGTTCACCGTCAAAACACTGTAGCACTGCCATCTACTGGCTACATTAGAAAGATTGCATAGCAGGTTATAAATCACACATACAGTATGTCCCAACACATCTGGGGTCTTTGTGCATTTTGACAGTAATGGCTGACATGTGAGTGAAGAAGGAGGCCCCCTCTGCAACATCGGAGTGATGTGTATCTGAGGGAGTCTGTTGGGGCGTAGAGTTTGGGAAATGTTGAGAGGTGTGTTGCGGCACATCACTGTAACAGCTCTAAGTGGTTTCTACACATTGCAGGTGCTTTATAATACGCATGTAAACCTGCAAATTTAAAAGTGATTAGCATTAATTGTCTACTCGGCAAAGGTGTGTTTGTGGTGTGTAAGCAGCGAGCTCCCTGCTGGAGATCAGGTGATAATGATGTGGAGGATTCATCAAATGTTAAGTGAATTTGCCTGAAGAGGCGAGGTAATTGTTCAGCACCCTGGGGGTGTGCTTAAGCCTGCAGCTAAGTGAGCATATTCTTATTTCCAGCAAAGATGGTGAATTAGAAGAATTGGATATCTATAGTGAACAGTGGGTGAAGCTCAAGTCTTCTGTTGCACTGGATACTAAAAGGGACATATGTTAGAATTACTTAAACAGCTAATCAGAAGTATGATTAAAATCTGAAGATACCTGATTGTGTTGTCTCTGCTGTTAGTAACCAAACATCACTTTAGAGGAAGAATGTGTGATATATCATACATAAATACAGCAGAATTAAAGTATATCCTCTGTAAATATCTCTCTTCATGAGTCATGAGTGTCTACAATTAGTGAGAAGTGCTTATTGTTGTCGGGCTGTGTTTACATGGACGGGACGGACAGGACTAGAGAAAAGAAGAATAGAATACTCACTGCTTATTTGGATGTCAGATAAGTGTCTATAGATCACGGTCATTCTTTGTTAATTTATGTGCAATGTGAAATGTGTGATGAGTTAACCAAAGTGTGCTAACATTAGCCTGCAAACACAACAATGCAGGACACCGGCAATTGCAGCTCCGGCAGAGGACAATTTTGTCAGCTGCTTGCGCTTAATGGTGCTTAATTATGGTGCGTTCTCATTCACAACTACTTTGTGTGAACTTGAGCTGAGGTTCGGTTGAAGGTTTATTGCTGGAGGAGAGCGGAGGCTTCAGAATAGCGGAGGTGTCACCAAACAGCAGTTTGTTTTGGTTTAATGATTTTGCTGCACATTTTCAGTTGCAGTTTTAGTTGCAGCCCCGACATAAAAATTACTGATGTCATATATTTTGGATCTTTTTTAAAGATTGAATTATTACTATGTGGTCTTTTTATGTGTTTATTTAGATAGAGCTGGAAACCGGAGGAGAAAGAGAATAGGGAATGACATATAGGAAAGGAGTAGAACCCAGACTCCCTTGATTTGAGGACAACAGCCTCTGTACATTGGATGCAGGAACTAACCACTAGGCCAGCTGGGGCCACATAATTTGGATCTTTTGCTGTGAAGTTCGGTCCTACCTGCTGCTGCTGTAGAGCCAGTTCCCGAAGGAAACAGCAGGTAAATGTTTGGATTAGACTTTTAACAGGCTCATTTCCTTCAGCTTGTTTCAAGAAGGACCTGTCGGGGAATAGACAGATAATCTTAGTGTACTTCATTACAACACATCAATGAAGACTAGGTCCAAAATATGAACCATAAACACATCACTCTTACATGTATGGATCACACATCACTCACCTGAAGATGTCGTTTACAACCAAGAATATGGAGCAGTGCTGAGCACAGGCTTTAGGCTGAAACACACACAAAAAAAAAACAAGTTACAAAGCCTGTACTATCAAGGTCAATTATTGCAGCTAAAAAGTGCTTCCATTATAAGCAGCTCACAAATACACCAATCTAACCCCCACTGGGTGTCACTGTTGCATCACCCGCAAACATCCTTTGCCATAGACTTCCTGTTCCTCCCCAGTTTTCACTCTCTCTCCCCATTAACCACTCAGTTTACTACACTGTCAGTCCTTCCCTCACACGCACACTCAAACACACGCTTACTCTCTCATCCCTTCCTAATGCACGCTCATCATGTGTTTCAGATTTAACACATTCTAAAACGCCCCAGCGCAAACATTTAACAGCTGTCCTGTTCATGACTGCCTCCCTCCTTATGTTTATATATCTCTTCTAGTCCCTAATTATTTTTTCCACACCCACACACCCCACCACCAGCTCATACTCATATATAGGGACGCCTCACTATATGGGGAGCATATGCAGTCCACCTCATCAATCCTACAGTGTAACACGTGCAGAAGACAAATAGATTTTATGTCATTCACTCCCAGCCAATCAAAACCCTGCAATTTAATAGTAGTAGTCAAAAATGAAGTAAATCATGTACTACAATTATCAAAGTACATCTAGAGCCCATAAGCACCTATACATTTTAACCTGGTCTTATGAAATAAGAAAAGTGCCAGAAAGATAGACCAATTACAGGCCTAGCGAGGTTAGCATGAACAAACAGCCCCACCCAGTGTTCATATGGGGTCATTACAGTCTTCCGAAACCAATCAAGTGCTTGCATCCTCAGTTTGGTTACGTCTGTTTCTTCTTTTGCCTCTCAGGCCAGAACACAACATTCATCAAACGAAGGAGGAGTTTACTTGTAACTGTATCGTGGCCATGAGCAATAAACTGGCATACGGTTTCAGTATGTCAGTGAGATTGTGCATATGTGGGGTGCATGCCAGCACGCATGCATGTGTGCGAACTGTCATGGTTCCCCCTAGTGAAAACAGATGGGGGTTTTTTGAGAGTCCTCCTCCATACCTTACCACTAACACTTCAAGGAGGGTCAATTACAGCACACAACAAACATCCTGTTTTTGGCAGTAAGGCCCAGGAAGTGAGTGTTTATTGTTATTGGGCCTTTGTTTCTCACTGGATCACGGGGGGGGGGGGGGTTGCGAAAACGAGGAATGTGAGCCTAATTTCATGTTTCCCGTTTTTGATTACAGAAAGTGAAAGGGAGGCGAGGAAAGAGGCGAGCCAGTCCGCTTAGACGCCTTTTGTTTCTCTTCTTTTCTATTTACACGTGTATACTAACAAAGAGTTGCTTACACGGACGTAGACGCGGTGAACACACATCTGATATCCAAACATCCTGAAACCTGAGTGAAAGCTAAACGTATACTTCCCACCCTCTTTAAGACTGACATAAAAAACCAGATGTAATATCATAAACAAGCACGGCGACGGGATACATATGAGCGAGGGTTCGTCTGCACACACTGTGCGTGTCAACTAGCAAGGTGGTAAAAACGGAAAAATAGATGAGATGGTGAACAAATGACAGGACGGGGAAATAAACAGTCAATGATTGCCTCTTTTATACACACATACAAAAAGTTCATTCTAGTGTTCACAGGTCGTCTCGTAACAACCCGGTAACCCTACAAACTCAAGACGATGCAATGAAGTGCAATCAACAGGAAGGTGAATTTCTTTACATGCCGTGTTAGTATTTCACATGCATGTACGTACACCAGTGATTTCCTGAACTGAAGAAGGTGCAATACTAGCGTGTTATGTTGTGCACAGCTCCAGTGGACCATCACTCCGGGAAAACAGCACTGACACAACTGACAAACTTTACTGAACCTCACCTTACGCGAGGCCAAATGGCAGGTAAACTGGTTTCTCATCACAGTTTTCCTTACAGTCAAAGTTACCAAAGGCAAAGCAATCAGTAACCTAAGTAAACAGGATGCCATTCATGGTGGTATACATGAGGTATCCTAATGCTGGCTGCAGAGTTTTGCATAAACAATCCTCAGAAAACTTGTCTGTATAGATCAATCTCTCCCCTCGACTCTTTATGCCATACCTACTCTGTCTATAACACTGTATGGACAGGTTTGAATTCTGGAAGACTAGTCTTGTAGTACTCGAAATTTGTCTTGGTCTCATGACCGGTCTCGAGACCACTTTTTGAAGGTCTCTGTGTTGTCTCTGTCTCAAACTAGGCAGACATCGGATTCTAAATTAAGACAACCACTGATAGGCTATTTTTCCAGGTCATTACTTTTATTTGAAAAAGAAAAAATAACTTCAATTCATTTAGTTTTTTATCCCCCGGTAACTTCAGCAACCTTCCCCGTGTTATGGGCCAAATGAGTGAAAGGCCTCTTCATAAGAGATGATGATTTGTCAGTGATATTTATGGTCCTGGTCTTGACTCGATCTCAATCCCGAAATGTCTTGGTCTTGTCTCGGTCTCGGAGCACTCTGGTCTCAGGTATGTCTTGGTCTGGGTTAGCGTGGTCTTGACAACACTATGCAAGACATTGTTGAACCTTATTTCTATGTATTCTATGAGTTTTTGTTTTTAGTTGTCTAGTCCCAGTGAACCATTCAATGATATTGTTGTCTGACAATATTTTGTCAGCGATGTTACTTTATTATTATTATTGATTAAATAAAAAGAAGCCCCTGTTGGCCAAATGAAAGGAAGAAAAATCCTAAATTTTTCCCGATTCTTTGCGTTTGTTGTTGAAGTAATGAGATCTACATCTACGAATCCAAAAATCTTTGCTGACTTATGAACTTGGCATGATCTTGCGTTAAATGAAGTGAGGAGTGGCCATGGACTCAAGTGACAGAGGTTCAGTACTTACCATGCACAGTACAGGCTGTGTAGCACGGGCCAAATGATGTGAGAGGCAGTTTGGAGCTAGCCAAATGATGTGAGATGCATGCAGAGGAAAGCCAAATGGTGTGAGTTGGCCGGGCAAAAACAGTCAATAAAGATCAACCAAAAAAGCCGATGTAACACATCCAAAAACGATGTATATGCAAACATTTCAACACTATCCTTCATGATAGAATGAGCAAGCCCAGTTTGGTTTCACAGTTTAACTAAGCAGTTAAAAGTATAGCCAAACACATATGGGCTGTGCAGAGATATCTGATGTGAGACTCAGTAATTAAAGGCATATGAGTCAAAGTATGTACATAACAAATCCATTTAACAGCAGCAACATGTCACCAATTTATCAACAGTCGAAATGCTGCCAGCTCACGCAGCAGGAAAATAGCTGAAAATGCCAAAGTACAATGTCACAACATTTTACACATGACTCTCCAAGTCTAACTGTGAACATAAAACAAGGTCTTCAAGAAGGTCACATGTGAAAGCGAGATCTTTTGATATGATCATAATTCAAATCTGTCAAAATACATCACAGTTTACTTTCATCCCTGGCTAGGCAGTCAATGGACAACTTCCTTTTCCTAATAATGCCAATATGTTTGTGCATGGAGGTATAATCTATGAAGTTATAACCATGGGCTCCCTGCAAACAGCCTTGTTTGTTTGATAGTATCACACACTCTATTGATGCACTAAACTAGAGACTGAGATGTTCCTCTGCGACAAATTTCAAAGTTGATTAAACGCCAATCTAAATTCAGATTAGCTGACGAGACTAAAGTCAAGAAAGCACACTGGTGGTGCAGTGGTTACTATGCGCGCCCCATGTATGAAGGCTGTAGTCCTCCAAGTGGGCGGCCCAGGTTCAAATCCGACCTGTGGCTCCTTTTCAGCATGTCATTCCCCTCCCTCTCTCTGTCTCTCTCTCTCTCCCTGATTTCTGATTCTATCCACTGTCTTATCTCTACAATAAAGGCACAAAAAGCCCAAAAATAAAATCTTTATCTCCATTTTCTGGACTGAAATACTGTCAAACCGCGCAGCGCTAAGATGCTAACCGTTCCCTGTGCTTGTTTTTATACGGGAAGTAGAGCTGGGAGAGAAGGGCAGCGACTGGAGCCGACTACAGCTCAGGTTAGTGGTGGGTGGCTGCGTTACAGCTTGGACACAATATTTGGCAGATACATTAATATCTCATTTACCGACTTGTAATTCTGCCGCTAACTAGTGAGGTCGACGTCATTTACAGCTACATCCCTACTAGAAGAATTTATAATTTTGCCAAAGCAAAAAAGCCAAATATTATTGGTTCTGCTCCTCACATGACAAGTTTCACTCTCGTTTCCTTTTTATACAACCGTAGAGTTAATATCTTTGGGGTTTTGTACTGCTGCTTGGACAGAGGAGACAAACTGAAAATGACACTCACTGCTTTGTGCCAATTAAACTTTCTAGACTGATTGAGAAAATCTGCAGCGTCCATAATAAAAAGTCCATCATAAAAAGAATTGTCCGTCTCAGTCTGAGCCAGATATGATTATTAACTGGGCATTAAATGCAGTCCTGATGGAAAACATTTGTTTCTACAAATATGACTTTCTATGCTGTATTCAATCAACATTCACATGATTACTCACCAGCAGTGATTGTGTTAGTAGCTGCTCAAGCTTCTGTGGTGTTGACTGAGAGTTGGTCTGAGCACACTCCAGCAGTCTGAGCACGGTTTCTTCCAGGCTGGGCAGGTTGTGATACCACAGAGACACGACTGCCTGCTCCTCCAGTGACAAGCATTGGCTATAAAGAAATCGAACATATAAACATCACAGTTTAAACTTTCAGATGGAAACAGGATTATGTGTTGGGACTGATTTAATATAAAAACAAAACATAGGTAACAGTCTTCACACTTAAATGTTCCCCTTACCTTAAGTAGGCAGAACTGAGAGCATCCAGAAAGTCTTCACTGAGTGTTGCCCTGACACAAGTCATCGACTGCAGCAGCAGAGCACCAATGAGAGGAGCAGCCTCAGGACAAGTGATAAGCGGGACACAAGCCTCGGACGTGGCCTGAATGCGGTCACAGGAACACCTGCAAACAGTCATAAAGTATCAAACAGGATTTCTCATCAAATGCATGTAAAGATAAGAATTCATACCTCCAGGGGCTTAAAAGTTTGCTGTGCTTTGATCTTTTCTAACAAAATGTATTCCTCTTATTTTATGTAAAGAACTAACTTCTGGCAGCATCTCATACCACACAGCATGCTAATGTTCAAGACTTTATCTATTTTGGAAGGAGAAGAACTGCACCAATCAGTCGACAAATCAGCAACTATTTGGCTTTAAGTTTGACCTTAAAAAAAAAAGAAAATGTCAAACGTTCTGTAATTTAAGCTTTTAAAATGGAGGATTTACATCTTTCCCCTGTTCTAGAGCATATTAAATTGATTATCTTTGGGATTATTGCCAGTGTGTTGGCTAAAAAAAGAGGCATATAAAGACATCATTATGGGCTCTGGAGAACTGATACAGTTATTTTCCATCATTTTCTGACTTCTTAGAGACAACACAATCGGTTAAGAAAATATTCAGAATGATGAATCAGCTATAAGTTTAATTGATTTGGTTGCTGTTCTAGTTTCTCATGTGCAGTACCTCTGATTCATGCTGCTAGAAGAACTGCAGCTCTTCCCAATGTTTTCCTGCAGCATCGCCACCATCTGAAATAAGGGGAATATTATTTGAAAATGTCAACATGTTGATAAGGGCAGAGGTGTGTCCAGAGGGGTGGCCAGGGGTGGCATGAGCCCCCCTGTAAGTGCCAACGCAAAAATCCTAAACTATGATCTGCTAATTGCTTTGTCAAAGGCAGGACATGTGTTAAAATCAACCTTTGGGGTCGTGTTGCAAAAGGCTGCTGGTAGCTTTTTCTGAAATCTACGTATCGCACCTTATATTTGTTTGGTATTTGAAACTGTCGAAACAATACTTTTTCAAACTACTACTACACGTTGCATGTCTTTTTCATGAGACAGGCAATTGTGCAGAAAAAATAAATAAATGCTAAAAAAATAAATGTATAGACAATATTTCAAAACCAAAATGTTGGCAATCAATGTATCTCACAAGTCAGACAGTGGACTGAAGCTTTAGTGCAATTTTTAGATGTTCTTTAAATTGTGGCTTTGGTCACTTTTTGAATCTTTAAAGAATTAAGCATAGGAACTGTACAAGTTGCCACTTTTTTGTGTTATTTAAAAAAATATATACAGAGGTTTAGAAGATCTGTCTTCCTTAATTTTAGTGGTTAAAGTACGTATGATTAGTGGAGACAGAAAGGGTTAATAAATCATATGCATTTGTGCGAGTGGACACACAAACTTTATGCCATGCCTGCATAAGTCAGCGCCACAGGTCGGCCACTCCAGTCAAAAAAACGTCTGGATATGCTTCTGTAAACAAGGACAAGCTTTAGTAAACAGCAATAGAGAGGCCAATACCTTTCTCAGCACTTTGAGATGGTACTCATGAGGTGGTACATTCATATGCTTCATAAATGCCTGGGCTGCAACATCCTCTTCTTCTGTAGCAAGTTGACTAAACAGTTTCTGTGGGAGGAGAGGCGACACATTGTGCAGCAGATTATTATCACTTCATGTGCATAACTTAAACTGGGAATAAGATCTTAATGCAACCGGCTCAAACCCTAAGATCCATAACATCAAAGCTAATTAGTTACTGGAACATAGGATGACTCTGTCGGCGTCACATCATTCGAACCACATGAGTGCAGAAAAGGTATTCCAGTAAGCGAGGATGTATGGACAGCATATGAGCAGGTTCAGAAATGAACATTCTTCGTTACAGACAGCCTTGGTGTTTTACAAGCATTTTTCAGAAGGGGCCTCATCATACACTGATAAAACCAGACCAATAAACTCAGCTGATTCTCGTCTGTGAAAAAACACGACGCATAACGGAGGAACAAAGAGAGGGAACACTAGACTCGTACTGTACGTTTTTCAAGTTACGAGATTGTTTTTTCCAATTCAAAAGGGTCTCAACTCACAATCAGGTCGTATGCTCGTCATTCAGGGACTTCATTAAGGCTAAAGATTAAATAAAGTGATCGTTTGTTTTGTTCATTAGTATTTATAAAGTGTGATGAAATTGCAAAAAGACCTTTACATTTGAATGAGTGATTAATCGAGGCCTAAGGATTCGCTCCTCTAATGGACCATAAGAAGCTGGTCTCCTGGTACATGTCTGAACAAGTGTGATCCAGCAGAGAAAGCTGAGGCCTCACATCTTCAGCACGCAGCGTTTTTACAACTCCAATGAACCAAAAACACAGAAACATCCAGACCACTAACAGAAGACTTAGAAAGTACAAATCCCTTTCAAAGTGCAGATGAAAGAGGATCAACAGGAGATGAGGAGAGAAAGAGATTGAAAGAGGCACCATATGTTTTTAAAAAAAAAAAAGGGACATAAAAAAACAACAAGTGAAGGAGAAAACCCAATATCCCAGGCAGTGGAGCGCTGCAGTGCTGTTGGTGGAGCTGTGTGGTTTCCTTGGCCAGGCCCTACAGCACGCTAAGATGCTTACCCTCCACATAGTCTTACAAAACAACCCCAATCACTACCATCTGAGCGCCCTCAAACTCTGCACATCGAGTACATACAAAACCAATCACACTTATCCCACCCGGGGTAAGGAGGCACAGTGGGGCTTGGAGAGAAGAGCGGGAAGGAAAGGCTGGTTAGAAGGAATGGCGAAGAGAGAGGCTGGAACGCAATGCGATGGTTCAATTTGCAGCGGGGAGAAGAAAAAAAAAGGGTGTGGTCACCAGAGGAATGGGTTGAGGGGCAAAGGGAGAGATGGACGGCAAATTCTTTAGGTGAAAAGTCGACTTTCTCTAGCAGAAAAACAACAACGAAGCTGGCTTTGGGGGCTTGGACATCGTGATAGAAAATAACCCTCCATAAATCTAAAATTAAAAGAGAGGATGGAGAAAAAATGCACAAGGCAAGAAAGATTTGGTTGGTTGGTTTTGATGGGTGCCTGTTAACAATTACAAAGCCAAGATTGAATTCTACCCAAACCAATGAAAGAAAGACCCAAGTATACTCTCTCTCATCTGGTCAAAACAGCAGAGACGTGAAGAGGGGAGATGAAATGAGGGAAAAGAGAACAAAAAAGGGTCAGGATGAAAAAGCAAAGTAATGAAGTTATGAGCGAAAGTGGTAAAAACATGTGTACAGACATTAAGGGCATAAAAGTGTATGAAATATGCAGGCTAATGATATCATCTGCTGACTATAAACTATTAGTGGTATTTGACATAATGAAGTTATAGAGATAGTTTGTGTGACTGACTGGATCTAGATTTAATTTAAATGTAAACAAATCTTTAAAATCCACCTACAACAACTTAAACCCTGATACTGTTCCTGACATGTGTCAGTGTTTGTTACAATCATTGAGGACTGATAGTAATTTTTAGTTAAACACTGGAGAGCTGTAAAGTCAGAATGACAACAACAAATACAATTCTTATCATAAATGTAAATATCTGACATTCAATGAATAATGAGCCATGTTTGGCAAAAGTCTAGTTAGCTGTATTGTCGAGAGTTAAAGGGGAAGCATGATGCCACTCGTATTAAAAATATAAAAGCGAGGAAAAGCTTAGTTTAGCATGAAAAGAGGAGCATGGGGGCATGAACAGAGTCTATACAGTCCTTGAAGCTTAGGAACGCAGGATCGATTCATGAGTCTGATGCTGTTTCATCAAAACATAACTAATACCAGTACCTCTTAATCTCACTTTTGTATGTTATTTGTTTAATCAATACATGTTTAGAGACGTAACAAGAGTTACCCAGTTCAAGTATTTGTTAAAAACAAAAAGTATATCTATTTTCACAACGACTGTGCAGCATCTGAAAATAAGAGCCCAAGAACTCATTTCTATTGGCTGTTTGTAGCCAAGTAACATCAGGTAAACCACAAATCTTTGTTTTCTCATCTTCATATTTCTGTTAGTTAGATAAAAAGCAAAGAAATCTATAAAAGAAAAACAATTTAAAGAAAGAAAGATTATTATAAATGTATATTTTTTTGTTTGTTTTTTAAAGATTTATTTTTGGGCTTCTTGTGCCTTTAATGGAGAGACAGGACAGTGGATAGAGTCGGAAATCAGGGAGAGAGAGAGTGGGGAACGATATGCGGGAAAGGAGCCACAGGTGGGATTCGAGCCTGGGCTGCCAGCTTGGAGGACCAAGGCCTCCATACATGGGGCGCGTGCACTTACCACTGCGCCACCAGCGCCTGAATATTTTGTTTTGTTTGATGGGTTGCCATTCAAAAGGAAATAAAAAGATTAATGGGGAGACCTCGTTCCCACCAAAAACACATTCCTCTCCAAATGAAACAAAACAGAGTGAAAACGTCGAAAGCAGCACGTACTCCAAAATGTGTTTCTAGACTATAAAGCTGTCTCTGGAGCTCCAGGGCCTACCTGTGTTTCACCCGTTTGACTCAGTGAAGTTACACATCTAAGATTAAACCATCAAACGGACCATCATCCAGCCCTCTAATATTAAACTCTCGTGCTTTACTCGTCTGTCATCTCCTCAAAGAATACGCCATGTTTCTGCAGCATTGTGTGGTCCCCCCGCCAGCACAGGATGTAGAGAAGAAGACCGATTGAGCTAATGACTATCTGACATAGCCTGCAGCCATGTGGCTATACCCAGCATTCATCAAAACCAGTGAGAACACTCAGATGTGGATAAGAGAGGCAGACAGGGAGGGGTTAGGGGGAGCCATGAACGAGAAAAGGCTAAATACTCTGCACACCATCATACATACTAGAAAAAAATACATGTGGCTACTAACATTAGATACAGTAGCAGTAAAAGGCTTGTTTTTTGTACAAACGTTTGCAAACACATGTGAGAAAATGCTCAAAACATACACAGTATTAAGGTGCCATTTAGCACCAGACCATCAGTCTATTATGGAGCCATGAAGAAAACAATGTTGGGGAGCAAGATCAGACAGAGCTAACAGAAAACAGGCTGCATTGTACATTCCAGGACAGGCAGTCCAACACAACACAGACTCGGGGAGAGACACAGAGACAGACCATCTCTGGCCTAAAACCATACATCTGCCCTGCTCCCCCAGACGGGATGAGCTGCGGTGAGCAGGTTTTTTCTGCACTTCCCGCCATTCCTGTTATTTGTGGGGAGTGGAGTCTTCTTGTGAGGAGACGAGGAGGGGAATGAGGGGAGGCTGCAGAGTGGGTGATGAGTTTATTGTACTTGTATTCTTTGGACACTTTTATCCGGTCCATGAGTGGACTCGGTGAACTCTGTAGGTAGTCAGCTGTGAGTGCTGTAACGAAAGCAACCCGCTACAATTAACTACTTCGACAAAGGGTTGTAAATAATGGACAACTAGAATTTTTAGGGGTAAAAGAGGTAGATTTCTCAACTGTTATGGAAGTAATATACACCATAAATCATAGCAAACCTTGTTTTCAACTGTTGCTGTCTGATTTGAACCACACCAAAGGAAACATCTACCCCCTACCACAATTTCTGCCTGTTTTTTTGTGACTATAACTTTGCGAAATGTTGCTAAGTGCTGTGCTCATGATGGGTCTTTGTAACATAACAAAGAGTAAGATATTTTACCTGCTCTTCTCTAAAGTGTCTCAAATTAACATTTGTTACTAATTGGCTCTATACAAATAAAGATTGTGTGACTGATTATCCTCTTTAAAGCTCCTGTGAAGAGTTCTTAACTGGTTATGAAACCGACTGAAATTAGTATTGGTGCTTCTTTGTGAGCTGAAGAAATGAGACCATCATCTTAATGATTGACTAGTTCTGTTTAGCTGTTTTTTATCCTGTGAAACCGCTAATACAGGGTAGGTGTGAGCTGAAAACTTCACGCTGCAGAAAGATCCTTTGTTTATATCTTCCAAGGCAAATATTCACAGAGTGAAACATTTGACTGGGTGGAAAGCAGGATGAGATTTCTTTGTTAAATAACACACAAGGAAGAAAATCAGTAAAGAGATAAGGGGTGTGACTTTATCCACAGGATCGCCAAAACTGACACTAGTGGGAAGGTAGAATAATGACAACATTACTTTATGTGGCAGCAGAAGCTCAGTCTGTATGGACTTGGGTTGGGAACCTGAGCATTGCCTGTTCAAGTCCGACCGAGTCTGGATATTTGAATGGTAACTTCCTGAGCTCTGCCGAGGTGCCCTTGAACAAGGCATTAAACCCCCTAACTCTAACCCCCCCCAGACATCTCTCCATTAGTGCATGTTTATTTCAGCCTATATGTGTGTAGCATGTCTCAATAACAGAGTGGAAAATGGAATTTCCCCTCGCGGACTAATAAAGTATATCTCCTTCTTCTTCTTAAACATATTGAGTTTTCTGGAGGAAATAAATAAAATAAATGGTGTCATGTAAAGTGATTCACAAATGGCTTGAATATAAATAAACATAAAATCCATTGAGAAATCTGTTTTACTAAACACTATTCTTGTTTTGTTTAAATCTATATTAAAAACACAACAATATACATGTAATTAAAAATGTTAACTATACACCATCTCCTCTTTCATGCACGCACAAATTCACACACACATGCAATACATAGAGATATGCAAACATGCACCTATACAAAAACGCATACAAGCACACATGCACTCGGCTTCCCCTCTTTAGGGTCTAAGACCATCTGGCAAATTTCGAGGTTTACTTTCAAGGCCCTGTTTTAATTAGCAAGATGTTTTATTAGATGAGAAATTAATCAAAAGAACACAAACACACAGTTAATCTGGCAAAAATGTGAAGGTCCCACATTGTTTATCATAAGCCATCTGTGTGAACCCTCACCAAAGTTGAAAACTACAGAATCTTTTCTTCCCCTCTGTTCTCGTTCCCTCCTTTGTGTGCGAGCCTCGAAAACACACAGTGAGCGAGATCAACTAACCACAAAGGCTGAGCCTTCTCTGGTGACAAGGGGCAGTGAAACAGTCCATTTTAATTTGCTTGCAGAATATGTTTTACAGTTTTGGGCACAGACGGCTAAGACTAACAGAGACCCAATCTACCTCATTCATCATCCATGTCCCGTTGGAGAGGAGACACGGAGGCCTGGCGAGAGAACTCCTATTAAAAGCAAATTAGAAAGAAAATCTCTTCAGCAGCCCAAAGGCGGTCTTACACAGATTCTTTTAGAGGAGTATTTGTTCAAGTGATGATAGTCGAGAACTAATAAGGACATTAAAAGAAAACAGATCCGGCATGAAAATTTGAGAAAAGGAACACGATGAACACTTGGGAGAGATATTACAGTTACAACTAAAGTATGTTTTGAATTGGTGGAATCCATATCCATAAAAAAGAAGAGTTTCTTTTTCCGCCTTGTCTTTCATGCGTGTGTTATACCATATAACCAATCAAAGCATGCAGGAAGTAAAGACGACTTCATGTTACTCTCTCTGGTAAGCCAAGCTTATCAAGTAATTTAGCCCGGTAAATACTTTGTTTAAAATCTCAGCATCAAACTGTTGTTGTCCAAAATATACCTAAATAACAAATCTGAGAAAACTAATGCTGGGTCTTGAGATTTCAAACATTCCTGATAAAGAGCAAAATGTGCCCGGAGAATGATACATAGATTAATCGTTTTGTTTACTTGTCCTCTGTGCTGGTACATTTTACCCTTTCCCCCCATAAAATGAAGACATTGCTTTGGGCTATGACAAACTGGGAATGGAGCATGAAAGCCCAAGCCACCCAAGCCCTTCCAGACAGGAGCGTGGTCAAATAATGATCATTTGCATTTAAAGCTACAGACACAGAAACAGCCTGTTCTGAGCAGGGTTGAAATAGAGGGGTTTATAGACATAATGAAATACAGGATCAGAGTGGATTTATTACAAGAAACTTCACAGAAATGTTTTGAGGAGCTCGGAGTCTTATTCAAACTAGTTGAAAGGGAGAAGAATATGTGACCTTTAAATAAGGCCCAATCATTTTTACTGTCAATGTTTTGCCTGATTTAATAGCAACTCCTCTGATTTTTTGCATAAACTCAAAATGTTCAAAGACAGTGACGATGTGCATGTAGAAGAACTCATGGAGCACAATTTCATTGAATCTCTATTAACAGAGATAAAAAAAAAAGTCCTGAGTGACCATACCTGTATCCACTGGTTGGCTTTTCTTTCCACAGCATTGCCTGGATGCTCAGAGTAAAGACTCCACAGACACTGGAACAAAAGCTTTCTGCCTGTAGCTGCAAACATCAAAACATCACAACACAGACAGTTTAAAAAAAGTTAAAACATCTCCACATGGACGGTTGATTTCTGCTTTAATGTAGCACCCTTAACACTGAAGAGTTCAAGCAGCAAAATGACTCATGCCTGCCATTAGCCTGTCCATATCTGTCTACCGTTTATCCAAGCTGAATGGTTTTTCTGAACTCACCATCAGCAGTGACATAAGGGTTCCAGCACAGTCGTCCAAGAAACTGGCCCAAGAAGGGAAGTGTCTTCATGGTCTCTGTTGTGGAGCTCTTCAGGACAAAATAGAGAAAGCCACAGACAGGAGAAAAATGAATGTTTTAGTCTGCATATTTTCATAGTCGAACACTTTTGATAATGTAGTGGAATAAACAGAAAATATAGGTATTTATACATCTGGTCAATCTTTGATGTAACAGAAACTGAACAAATGCACAAACAGGCCGTTTACACATCTTCAACTGTATCAACCTGTTATGTTTTATCCTTTTGCACCTAGCAACCCATTGTTGCAACAGCAAACATAAGGACCTCATTCATAAGTCAGCTTAATAACAAAGCATCATCATCTTTAATAGAAGTCCACATGTGCATAGCACATATCACGTGCATCACCTTTGTTGACCTTGTTTCATCATGTCAACATTCCCACTTTAGTATGAACAGTGAGAGATACACAGTGCAGACTCAGAGCACGGCTCTGGTCGAGGGTGCTGTACCTGTTAAGGTTTTAGTGTGTGTGTGTGTGTGTGTGTGTGTGTGTGTGTGTGTGTGTGTGTGTGTGTGTGTGTGTGCGGGTGTCTGAAGCTGTTTATCCAGCTCAGAAACACACACCATGTGATTCACTTCAACTCACAGCCTATTAAAAACATGCAGACGGTTTCATGCTAAGGCAGACACTGTATTTAAGAACATGAAGAACCTTTAATCCTGACTTTTTTTTAACATTCAAGTTCATAAATATGAGGCTTTCCCAGAGGACCTTCACTTGTAAAAATCGTACACTGGACCGTTTCTGGATACATGAAAAACAAGACTTGGTCTACAGCCGTGGTTCTCACACTTTTCCCAATATCATTATTCCTTTAAATTATCTTTCATCAAAGTACCCCCTGACCAACACTTGTAAGTAGAAAAAGACTACGATACAAAAAAGGGACAATAGAGCTTTGAGCCTTCAGTGTCTCATTTCTTTTTTTAAAGGTTACTTTTTTGTATCTTTATGCCTTTATTTTAGAGATAGGACAGTGGATAGAGTCAGAGAGAGAGAGAGAGAGAGTGGGATACCACACATGAAGGGAGTCACAGGTTGGATTTCAACCCGGGACGCCCGCATGGAAGAACCTGGCTTCCGTACAGGGTGCACACACTAACCACTAGGCTACCTGCGCCTATGCTTCATGCACATTTCGTGTTTTAACAATAAATGCAAATATAAAGCTGATCTACAAGAAAGAAAATAGAAAGAATACATATCAAATGTGGTAAATAGGGGCGCGGTTGGACTAGTGGTTAGAGTGCCTTATGACTGGGCCGTATGGAGGCTGAGGTCCTCCAAGCAGGAGACACGGGTTCAAATCCAGCCTCTCCCAGTTTCTCTCTCTCCCAGATTTCTGACTCTATCCCCTGTCCTGTTTCTAAACAAAGGCACAAGTCCACAAATAAACATTTAAAATGTGGTTCATCCAATTTTCATTTACATTTCAATTAACTTTTTTTTTATTTATTTTTTTTATTAAACGAGTGATTTTCTAAAAACCTTCTAAACCTTTTCCAAAGTACTCCTAAGGAGGTATACTTGAACCTTAATTAGAGAACCTCTGCTCTACAGCACTTTGAGAGTGAGGAGATGTCGAACACAGCGCGAAAAAGGGTGTAATCCATTGAAAGACAGATGTTCACAGCTGTTATCATTTAAAACAAAGGCAAACGATCGATCAGTAAATAAGTTTGTCCATTTGTTGTTTCTAACCAAGTATGAAAAAACATCGAAACTTTTTATCAAGGAGCCGAACACACAAACACTCAAGTCAAGCTGAAGAAAAATGACTTCAGTATGGATACAATAAACATACTTTTTGAATCCGGACAACTGTGAAGACACAGGTGTAATGCATTACTTTGATCCCATTGTATTCCGGGTTTAATATTACAGTAATACACACGGAGCAACACGATGTTTTACAATACTGAGGTGAAAAGGAAAAACAGATCCAAGCGGTGACGTACAGCTTAAATTAACAAGCATGTCTGCACACGTGCGCATGAATCATGTTTATGTGCATTTACAGTATTACCTAGCATCCATCCCACATTCATAGACCATATCATTCATTTCATCTGTGAGCTAATTTAACTCGAGAGAACAGCTTCGACGGAGGAGAGGCCCACACAAAGAAATCTGACATAATAAAACAGTTGTTATTGAAGCAGTGTGCTCGTGCTCAACCAAAGATGATTCAGCTGGCTGTGGTCAGGGTCTCATCTGAACCTAATATGTGGAAAAACAGGAACACTGATTTTAAATAGAACCATAGGATGATTGAGGAGCTTCAGTTCTTTCTCTCCCGTTGGGCCTAACATCCCATCAGTCTCACTGACACACGTCTTAATCAAGCAAACATGCACTTGTATATTTTCATCCCTTTGGGCGTGAATTCAAAAGCAGTCTTAGTCACCATGAATCAGACATTGCATTATTCTGCGATTCATAATTTCCATCTAGTTTTCTGTTCTCTTGATCTTCATTCTGTGGACGTCGTGCACTTTGTTGTTCCCAAAGTCCACACTGAATTGGTAATGGATCAAAAGCTTTTAGCTTTTCGGCACCTCCTGCGTGAAACAAATCTACATACTGATTCAACCAGGCCAGAGTGGGAACTTTTGAATGTTGTTTCACTTTGTTTTGTACATGTTTTTTGGTGGGAATTGTCTGTTGGACAGAAACAGGGCTTTGAAAAGGAATTTCCCCATGGGGACAATAAAGTCTAAACTGTCAAACTTGAAAGATCTGAACATTTTTAATATGAGGGACTATCTTTGGACCGGGGGGGAATGTTTGCTGAAAAGTTCAAGAATCAATAAAGATCGTTTGATGTCACTTTAACCTCTTTATGTGCTTGCTTGTTTATGGGTGAAGCTGTTTGTTGTTGCTATTCTTGGTCAGGTCTCATTTGTCAGAGATATAGGCTATTGAGTTTATTGAATAAAAAAAAATAATTGGCACAGGCGTCCGGGGCTTAGTGGTTAGTGTGCGCCCCCCCATGTACAGAGGCCACAGTCCTCAAAGCAGGCAGCCCATTTTGGAATCCAACCTGTTGCCCCTTTGCCGTATGTCATTCCCAGCTCTCTCTCTCCCTCTAATTTACAACTGTATTTACTGTCCTGTATCTAAAACCCACCGAAAAATTGCTTTTCTTAAATTCATTGGACTACTGGTTGATGATAAATTGGTGAGAGAAATCACTGTGTTTAAGAAGGGCAAAAATTACTTTTAAGATTATTATTTTTTAAGTCAGTACAAGTAGAGTAGTGATGTTAATAAGGGAGGAACATGACTTGGAAAATAAAATAATTAGAAACTAATGTAGTTATAATTGTAGATGAAATCAACATCATGACATCATTTCATGCACGATCCATCAAAATAAGCAGAGAAGACTTGGTAAACATGGAGAAGCCTCACTAAAGCTTTGTATTTAAGGATAATACTTTAGTCCTATGTGATCAAAAAGAGGACCAGACAGAAAAAGAGACTTACTTGACTCACTCAAGTGGATGAGATCATCATTAATTGGAAGCAGGATAGTAATAGCCCCAATAGGATTTCTCTAAATGCCCCCCTCTGTGCCCCCCACCAACACCACCAATGCTGCCTGGAACACAGCCCTTACACTCAGCCCGCCTATCAATCCAACAACACATGGTTAATGTTGTGTGCGTTTGTGTGTTGGTGATGCAACAAAACAGGAATGTTCGTTTTATAATAAGAGCTTTACTAATGTTTTGTTACTAAGAAATGCAGATCACGACACAAAGTAATTATCACTGACTGGCAGCGCCAAGTCTCCATCGAGCATCGTCGTCATTGTCTGATTATGAGCAATCTTTGGATCGATGTGTCTTGTCTTGATTAGGGACAGGCATGTCAGACAGAAGTGGCTCATTAAGTAAAGCCAGCGGGGCAAATGGGACAAGTTTATAGACAACAATGGAGAGAACAGTGAGGAAACACTTCTGTCTCTGACATCACTGAGTCACAATCAGAGTGGCTCTAACAGCAAGGTTACTATGGTGAGCGCATAAATATACACTTGAGTGTAGTGTTGAATACCTCACCCCCTGCGTCCGTCTTATCTTGGACAGTGTGATTTTCAAAACAGTCCCTTTGAGCAGTCGTGAAGCAACTATGGGGGGAAAAAAACTTTTGAGGTGACTCCACAGTATTAATTCTGGTCCCGATCTTCTCATCAGACTCTTGGTAAGAAACATCGACAGTACATCACAATGGACAGCGCTTCTCTGTCTCCTTCTGTTGTCGTGAATTGAACACGGAGTACCCCGTGACGGCTGCTGACATTGCGCTGGTGACATATATGAAGCGAAGACATGCAAAGGAACTGTCTGGTCGAAATGCAAAAGTGATGCCACACCCCTTCAGCTTACCCTAGCACACATTGAAAGACTTATTTTTTTGGGGGGGGCTTTTTATACCTTTTTTTTTTTTTTTTACAAAGATAGGACAGTGAATATAGCCTGAAATCAGGAAGAGAGAGCAAGGAATGACATTTGGCAAAGGAACCACAGGTTGGATTCAAACCCTGGCAACCAGCTTGAGGACTACAGCCTCTTACGGGGCGCACACATTAACCACTAGGCCATCTGCGCCCCCACAGCAACACCAATAAAATGTCACTGGAAATAGTCTTGCAAACAGCATGTCACTGATCCTTCCTACAGACAACGTAAGACTCCCAGACTGACGACTTGATCTTTCATGTTTGACCGTGAAACCAAAATAGTTTGTCCAACAGCATTAACACAACACATTACAGTCGGCTACTGACACCAGTGCATGAAAACATTATTTACTGATGAGACTGTCAATGGGATAGATATCGGCTGATACTGATGTTCAACCGATAAGTACATCCCCCTGTGTAACAAAAATGGGGTTAAAGACTGTAACATGTCATGTATCTATCTTTTAAAATATACTGTGCAACTGGGAAACCAAAAGCAATGAATCCATCCCAGAATTTCTATCCAAACTACTCTTTTGGAAAAGCTGGATGGAAGCAACATTTCACCTAAGTTTTTAATTTCACTTGAAAAAATTAAATTCACTTGAGGTGTTTTGTTCTTTCATTCATCTACAGCTTATGTAAGGAGTCGGACAATGGACATATTTCTGTGGAATACATGCTGATGAACTCATTATTTTATGACAGATTGTTTTGGTTTTTTTTAAACTGAAATTAAGCAGCAGAGCACCCGACAGCCTGTATATGACCCGAAGCACAACTTTCCACAGAGCTGTCAAATGCACGGCTGCACCCGCAGGGGAGATTCTGCACTATAAATACAAAGACCCATTATCAGCACCTTTCTGTCATCATCTTTTTTTCTGAACGTATGAAAGATTGTCTAATAGGTGCTGAAATCAAAACACCTGCCAAACAGCATTAGGCTCTAGACAGCCAAGCTCTAATCTCGGACTTGTCATTGTTGAGTTAAGGCAAACTGTGTATTTGTCTCAATCCAGCACATGGAGCCATAGTTATTTAATTTCCTGTTTCTGTTATTGCCTATATTTACAGCTTTGCAAACTGCTTGCAGTCTGCTCCAATAATTGTAATCAAGTGATCATATACTTTTGACAGGCCTTCCTTGGCTTTAATGTTGAACTTTCTTGTTGTCTGTATGTGTACAATTGAGATGGGAAGCTTCCTTCACTTTTCTAACCAAATGTAAAATCCAAAAAAGAACAATAATTAGGACTATTCCTCATCTTTGTGCATAAGCCACAGGAAAGTTGTTCAGTCATCAAAGGCTGCAAAATGCTGCCAAGAAGCAGGATATCCTCATCTGGTCTTTTTTTTTATGAGATCACTGCCAGTAAAAAAGTATTTCAACCCAATTAAACTATACCATTCTTTTCTCTTTCTTTGTATCCACTCCATCATCCTACACATGCTGAAACCTCTGCATGACATGTACTCAAAGTAATGCTATCAGAGAAGGACACCGACAGATATGAATAACAGCCAGTTTTTATAGTGCTGGATCTATAAAAAAAATAAAGGGATTGTTGCCCAAATCAAGGGGAAAAAATCATAAGTAAGACCATCAGAGAGACATTGAGACTGCTTCTAACCATCACAGTGTTACATTAAAACATATGTCACAAAGAGACGTACATTTAAAACAGTAAAACGACTGTAAAGCTGACATGAAAAAGATTTCTTCTGTGAGAAAAGAGTATGTTATGTGAGAAAAGTGCAGAAAGACAGAGAGTTCTAAGAGCTAGAGCTGGAGGCAGGAGTCAAGGTCGAATTAACACTGAGATCTCACAGCCCTGCACCCCCTCCTGTCCTCTGCCCCCTTCCCAAATTTGCTGGACCTGATATAGGGATACATTAGGTTAGCGCCGAAGGTCCCAATGCGGCTATTACCTGACTAACTCAACACTGCAGCGCTGCCAGAAAGCCTCTGCACAGCACAGAGCAGCCTCTGTTAGTACGATCCTTCCAACGCTGGACTGGCTGTTCGTGCTCTCGCTCTGACAAAGAGTCAGCGTGTGCATGTTCCAGTGTGTGTGTGTGTGTGTGTGTGTGTGTGTGTGTGTGTGTGTGTGTGTGTGTGTGTGTGTGTGTGTGTACTAGAAGTGCTGGTGTTTAAATTACTTTAGTGCTTCATTAATCAGCTGTTAGGCCTAACTGATTAACTCATATTTCATTAGGTAAGGTTGTTCAACCCTGCAAGAGGTCAGGGACTAGGAGGACTGTCTCAATCTCTCACAAATATAAAAGTTAAAGCTTCTGTTGTTCATTATTACATAGTAAAAAAAAGAAAAAAAAATGTAAAGGCCCAGGCTCAACGTTTCTGTATAGCTCACCATGCAGTTGATATGTGTGAGGAGTCGCTGAAGGAAATCCCTCAGTCTGTTCAAATGCAGGCAGGTGTCTTTCTGAGAGTCTGGGCGCTCAGCCTGGCCCCATGCCACCGCTTTGTCCAGCCAGAACTGCATCTGCTGGATGTTCAGGAGGGGCTCCTCGGCTGAACCTTGGAGCTGGCTCTGTGGCTGCAGCTGAGACATTTTCTGCTTGTTCAGGTGAATGTTCTCAGGAACAAGGTGACATCCTAAGCAGAACAAAAAAAAAAATCAAAAACCGCAGTCAAGCCCATGGAGTATACAGACACACAACATCTGTATAAAACATCTTTTCTTTGTGGCTGTTTCAGCTGCTCTATGTTGACTTTTACGTTGCGATCTTCCAATGAAATCACATTTTAATTAACTAATTTCAGCATCCATATTGGTCGCAAAGATATTCCATGTTTTCTGAAGTGTTTCTAACATGGGTGGATCAACTTGCCTTAAAGAATGAAAACCCACGCCGTTGTGGAGTTTTATGTGTGAAGAATTGTAAGACTAAAAGAAAGGGTCTTCTTTGTGCATTTAAAAATGCAAATATCTCATATTTGTGAAGAAATGTCACCTTTATTTCCCAAAATATACACTTAATCAAATATAAAAATGGAAAAACAAACTTCTGCCATAAAGCTCAGTAGGGTTGCCCCCAAAAAGTTGACTATGTTTGTCATAAGTTGATGAAACTCTTAGTAGAATGTTTAATAAAATCACTCTTAAACCAGCGGTCTCCCAAATATGTCTCAAAGGACTGAAGCAGGGAGGGGATGTTATTATACTAAACCTTAATTAATCTTCAGTCCCATGATGTTTCTTCCCAGACATTAAGAATCATAAAAACCATCGGTGTAAGTACTGACGTTAACAGGAGGCTAGAAGCATGCGTGTGCTTGTTAAATCTACCCGTGAGAGGATCATTATAGCATGTTTTCATGTTTGAAGCACAGTGTTAACAATGTTTCTGTGAAAATTCCTTTTCACCCCTGGAATCTAAACCACTGGTTCTTAAATTAATATTTAGATAGGCTCTTGGGGCCTTTACGGGAGAGATAGGACAGTGGATAGAGTCAGAAATCAGGGAGAGAGAGGGAGGGGAATGACATGCTGGAAAGGAGCCACAGGTCTGATTTGAACCTGGGACGCCCGCTACATGGGGCTACTGACCACTGCTCCACCAGCGCCTCTATATTTAGATCCATCCATCCTTTATCTTTTTTTTTTTTTTTTTTAGAGTCACCAATTAACGTGCATGACTTTGGACTGAAGGAGGAAGCCAGAGTACCCAGAGAGAACCCATGCATGCACGGGGAGAACATGCAAACTCCACTCAGAGAGGACCAGGAACCTCCTTACTGTGAGCTTGAATAAACGACTATGAGTCGTCTAGAACAATGTTTAGTCGAGCCAGCCCCAAAATATCCTGCCAATGCATGTGTGCTCTACTTTGTACGGTGCATGTGTGGCCTATATCTTCCCCTATTTTCCATTAGAGCAGAATTAAATTACAATATAGAAAATTGAAGGTTATGATCAGAGGAACATTGATGGAAACATAGGTAGTTCATCTGGTTATGTTAAGCTCTTATTACCACCATCTAAGCATCACACTTTTACGCTGCAGGCGATCAAACCTTTTCACACGAACACATTCACGGAGGCCTACTGAGAAATAAACAGAACATTCTTCATCTTTTATGATGATGGAGGGAAAATCGTGGGGGGGGGCAGATCACAAGGGTGTGTGTCGGGATGTGTGGCGTGAATTTGGAAAGCCTGAGAATGGTGTTTGTGTGTGTGCGTTTGTGTGTGTGTGTGTGTGTGTGTGTGTGTGTTTTTTTTACCATAATGACAGGTCTGTGTAAGACACCACAGGGTTGTGTTTTATGATCACCTCACTGCACACGGTTTGTTTAATGTCTTGCCATCATCTCTGCTGGAAAGCCCCTATGGCTCGCTGATGTGAATATATAAATACTCATTTTCAAGGAGCAGAAAAAAACCCAACCAAATTAGGAACAAGCGCCTCTTGTTTACTTGTGTACAGGGCTCCACTTTGATTAACACATAGTCGGAAACAAACTGATTGCGCAATATGGAAGTAGCAGATAATGTTACCAACAATCTTAATCAAGCATATATATTTACAGGTAGACACAGATCATTTATCAGTGTATGAGCAAACCCATGCCACACAGGCTAAAAGTTACGTATGTGTGTGCACATAAACACACTCGCAAGCAGCTCCGGTGTTTGCTGTCCACATTCTGGAGCAGGAACAAGATGTGACTGCTCAAATATTATCTGTGAAGATTTTTTTTTTAAACTCTAAGCTTGTTTACTTTGGGTAAGGGGCGAGTTTGCAGTTCCAATTATGAGATTGTTGACATTATTTTTCAGTTTAATCAAATCAGTTTAACATCACCTTCTGAAAAAATGTACCTCTGTGTGCTGCGGTATGTTTAAGAACACCTAGATCAGGGGTGGGCAACTGGCGGCCCGGGGGCCACATGCGGCCCCCATCAACCCTCAATGTGGCCCCCAGGTTAATTTTTTACACATCAATTAATTGGAAACATTTAGAAAACATAATGAAATCTGCCATGAAATCATGAAAACCAGAAATATGTCCATAATAATATTTGATCACTGGTATATGTTGAGTTAAATCTGAGACATAATTGACTGTAACTGTTTTTGGAAACTACAATTTGGCCCTCTGGCAGTGAGAATTAAATGAATGTGGCCCTTGCTGTGACCACAGTTGCCCATCCCTGGTCTAGATTATAAGAGATTACTGTGAGGGTCGTGGCATTAACAGCCATAAAAGGGAGATTTATGTACAGCTGATTCCAGGTAATACAATTGTACATTTTTTCATAATTTTGCTCCAACAATCTTACATTCATCAAGAATCTTAAAGAAGAAAAGTGAAGAGAATTAACCAATGGAAATTAGGCATTACAAGGCAGGTGTATAGAAATGTTTGAGGAGTAAACAATTACAATCTTTTACTGTAGGTACTTTGACTTTACTCAACCAACTCTTCTAGGATTTGGACCAGCAGCTTACATTATCTGACTACCTAAAGGCAACTTTGGTCACAGCAGGGGCCACATTCATTTAATTCTCACTGCCAGAGGGCCAAATTGTAGAATACAAAAACGATTACAGTCATTTTTTTCCTCCAATTTAACTCAACATTTACGAGTGATCAAATATTATTATGGACATATTTCTGGTTTTCATGATTTCATGGCAGATTTTGTCATGTTTTTCTTCATGTTCCCAATTAATTGATACGTAAAAATTGACCTGAGGGCCACATTTGAGGGTTGATGGGGGCCGCCAGTTGCCCACCCCTGCTTTAGTTAAAGGTTCAGGTGTAATACCTCAAACAGACCACAGGATGCCAGTGTTTCCTTCACTCAGCTACAGGTAGACTACACACGGATAAAGCATGTCAGTTCACTTTTTAATACAAACAAGAGGCTTAAAATTCGTCTGTGAGTCAGAGAGTCATTACATCTCTAACAACGTGATAATAATGATTAAACCTCTTCACAGAGTTTACTATATTCCAGCTATTAGCTTGTTAGTTTATTAATCTACTGCCGTATGAATATTGGTATAGAAGCTTTAAATGTCGACTTACGTGTACACGGGTGGTGCAGACATCAAACTTAAATGTCTAAAAGTCAGCTTTAGACATTCATTCTACATAATATCTTCAGACAAGAAGACAAACTTTCCGTTCCGTGATGTAAACAATCTGAAATTCCCTCTTCCCTCTAACTTCCGTGTACGGAAGAAGATGATTGGCTGGTAGTCGCCCGTTCTCCTCGCAAGACCTGCTGGGAAATTGAGTCATATGGCTGCAGGAGCAGTAAAAGGATGGATTTCTCATATTGAGAAGCTACAAGTTGCCGCTCAGATAGATGATATATCAGTTCTTCGGTTACCACTATCAAAGAAGGTTTCCACAGTGTCTCTGTCCACGACTACACTGTTTAATTTAGTTGAATAGTTAATGCTTTCAGTTGGAAAAAGGATGACGAGACATGTTTTAGGCATACAAAATACACAGGCAATATTTAAAAAATACTATAGTAGCCTAATACAAATTACTAAATCAAATGAAAAATTATTCAAAAAAATAATAATAATAAGGAGAATAAAAGTTACCGTTCTGCATAAGATAATAGCCTTAAATCTTGCTTTAAAAAAAAAAAAAAATGAATCAAGAATTAACACAAATTTAAAAAAACGACTTAATTGAAACAAATGTCATGTTCTTTGCATACAAAATATTTGGTATACAAATGAAGACTGTTTTGTCAAAAAGTATGAATACATTTTTTAAGTACATTTTTGCCGTAAAGGTTTATTCCCTTTATTTTCCTACTTACATATATGAGAATCTCATTCTGAAAAGACTGGGTTTTTTTGATAGTTGTGGATAAAATATTGTACAATTCATTAAAAAGACAATCTGTAGGTAAGTTGACCATGCATGCTTTATCCACTGAGCATAATCAGATCATGCATTCCATCTATTAATGTAAATGTTTTTCATGTGTTCAGTTGGACTTATCTAACCTGCTTTGAAGAGAAACCTGTCACCAACTCATTAACAGTTCAGGGGTTAAAAGGACATAGGAAATGCTTGGAACAAAGACCATGCTGTATGTGTAAAAGTGTGTGCTAAACGTGCAGGTGTGACCACTTTTGCAAATGTACACCTTTCTCTGCATATGCTTATGTTCTCATCTGTGTGTATATGTGTGTGTGTGTGTGTGTGTCATGCACGTTCAGGGGTGAGAGTCCAGAGGGTAAAGCAGAGTGCATACCTTGGCCAGGAATTCAGGGGTTCGAAGCCTGTCCCTCTGGAACCCAAAGCAAACTTTGAGGAGTTCTCGGCCTGCATGGCTTGAACTGACAAATCACCCAGAGGCTCCAGCCAGACCCTGAGCGGCCCAGCACACACTGCACCAGGAAACGGTTGTTTAAACATACGTAATGTCATATATGTGAGTTTGTGCATGTGCATGAGTGTGTGCTTGTGGGCATGCATGCTTGCATGAGAAAGCGGTTATATGCAGATAACGTGCACTCAGATACACAGTTTGACTTAATTATGTCCTTCTTGTGCATGTGCCTGAGTGTGGTCAGATGTGGTGGTGGTTGTTAATGCGTGCCTTTACCACTTGAATGCCGCTCAATATACACGTACGAGACATGGTATGTGCGCACAGTTTGAATGTAGTGAAGCAGTCTGTAGGATGGGGAATGTGTTTAAAGTGGTCCAGTGGCAGAATTTCTGTGGTAGGAAAGTCCGGGTCTGCATGTGTGTGTATGTGGGTGTGTACACAGGTGTGTGCACTTTATGTGTGTGCTTGATTTTGGCCTGTTTCCCCATATTTGATGCTTGTGGCCTGATTCCTAGAACATGGAAACAGTCTGTACAAGAGTCTTGAAGGTGCAACATCATTTTTCTTCTAGTCTAGTTTCCCTTGAAAGTATATTTCATCATATCTACTTACAAGTGTAAGAAGTCAGTATTAGTTATCTTAGACTTAAGCCATAAGTGCTTTGCTATTCTTGATTCATGGGATACTGAAAATAATTATGCAATTTGTAACATCCCCTGCCAATAATAATCACGTCAAGACAATGAAAATTGACACTTAATTTCACATTACTATACATCTTACCCCCCGAAAAACAAAAAAGCTGTATCCCGCATTTGATGAAAGTAAGGAGTTGAAACCATAAGACACTTGACAAGGCTCACCATCATCTCCACCCTAGATGTACCAGAGCTAGGTCTCTCCACATGCATGGTGTGTGTGTGTGTGTGTGTGTGTGTGTGTGTGTGTGTGTGTGTGTGTGTGTGTGTGTGTGTGTGCATCAGTAAGTGAGTCTCAGTCTTGTAAAAACATCAGCATATGGGTTTGGAACAAGGTCCCTGGCAAAACTCGAAAAAAAGAGAGAGAGAAGGAAAGAAAAAACATGGCAAGAAAACTAGAGAGAGAGAGAGAGAGAGAGAGAGAGAGAGAGAGAGAGAGAGAGAGAGAGAGAGAGAGAGAGGTTTGATGCCCAAAGTGGAAACCCACACACTGATGGTTTTGTGTGTGTATGAATGTGTCTTTGCTTACGTGTGTGTGTGTGTGTGTGTGTGTGTGTGTGTGTGTGTCTGTGTGTGTCTGTGTGTGTGTTTGTCCTTGAGGATGTGTGGGTGTCTTGCTTGGGCGCACATATGGAAGCTAGGAGAAATTTAGTGTAAACCACGTGTGTTTTTACTGTACTGCTACTCTGTGATTATTACAGAGCCAAGAGACGGTTTGTCACGCAGTAGGGCAGCAACTCATCCATATGTGTGTGTGTGTGTGTGTGTGTGTGTGTGTGTGTGCGCATGTGTGTATTTAAAAGTGCATATGGGTAAATGCTTAGAGTGCAGATCTGATAACAGCCAGCAATTTATAATTGCCAGCTGGATGAATCTACCAGCATGCAATCGGTTCAATGACCAGAACTGTTCATAACTTTGAAATAAACAGAATAATTGGCTTTACAAATTAGCATAACATTTGACTAAACTTAAAAGCACAAACACTGACTATTAGTGACAAGGGTATTCATTTTAAAAAGTTTAACTTTAAAAAGGCTCAGATGGTAATAAGCATTACTTCTTAATCTCAAAATACACACCATTTTTATTCTTTGAATCTTGAACTCACAGGTGCTTCTTTTCCCTCCTTGTGTCCATTTAGGTCAACATGAAAAGCACATCATTTCACTTTAAGGCCAAAATCATCATAAGAGTTGTTGCAAGATTATAATCTGAAAAATTATAGATCCAACCCTTGCCCCATACAATGAAAAAAAACACGACCATATATAGATTTTGGAAGGAAAGTCAAAGCCTGCGATGGCTCATTTTTGAAGTATTTGTGTTTTTTGACCTTGTGGTTTGGCCAGAAAGCGATGGAGCCTGGTGGAGAGCTTGGATATCAGTCTCTGGAGTTTATCATGGGCTAACAGACAGCAGGAGCAACACAGCTGCTGACAGATTTGCCAGTTCTGATCCAGACCAATCCTATTACCTGTTCTGGTCCAGGCCAAAGCCATTACCACCATGGTTCTTCCACTGTGGCCCAGTATGACCTGACACTTATCTGAGTGCACCCGATACTGATGCTCCTCTGGTTGATGCCCTGGACTGTGTGTGGGCTCTACTGCTGGCTACCACAGTAGGAATAAATGAACTCCATGATAAGCACTGTTAAGCTTAGCTTTCATGCTCTTTGTCGTGTTTTAGTAGTCTCAATGATGTCACCCACTGGTTTCTGAAGTGGTGTTATAGAGCCCAATGATGGCAGTCGCCGTATTGGAAATGTGGACACCTACTTTTAGATCAATCTAGAAACACGCAAGAAGGTGTTTAGCCATGTGGCAAGCAGCGACAATACGTCCATCTGTCAGTCAATTCAGCCAGTCCCTCTATTGTACAAATACATGAATAAATCTTATGCTTATTATTGTTAAATCGGAAGAGTTATAAAAAAATTCTACCCTAGTGCAATGTGTAGCAACTGGTAAAAAATGGTAATGTTCTGTAATAATGCTGTAAACCCCATTGACCTAATGGGGTGTACTTGCCTTTTGCAGCCAGCCTCAAGTGGACACCCGTGGAACTGCATTTTTTTTCTTCTGAATTAAATTAATTTTTCATTTTCAACTCCACAGGATATCCATTGCACAAAACTTTCACACAGTTTTAACTTAGAGACTAGAAATATTTCTTTTTTTTTTTTTTTTTTTTTTTTTACAAATGTGAATGATTTTGTTTTTGAATGGTGTTAACCACAGAAGAGTGTAAAAAAGTATTTGGGCCACCCATTATGTGAAGCAGAAATTCATATTTTTTTTTATCACTCCACTGGCGAAAACTTGTATCTGATATGTTCAGTCTGATGAATCTTTGCGCACACTGTGATCTATTTTATTAACCTTTTAAAAAACGATACATGATAAGTGGGTTATTATCTTCATCTTATTATTTCTGTCATTTTTCAATTTTTCAAAAGTTGTCCAGTTTGCAACATGATTCAGTAGAAGAAGAGTAAAGCATTAATCAGAGAGGGAACTGTCATGGATTATTATATCTCTTTTACTAACAAAGCATCCGACATACTCCTATTTGTCTTGATGATTAACCTTTATTGTGTCAATTCCAACTTTGCCTTCAATCCAATCTTTTTTACATTTAATTTTGGCATGGTCATCAACATATCTTTTTGTTTTCAATGAAAGAACTTGATGGAAGATCATAAATGCGGTCGTAATCTTGATGGTATGCTCTGGTCTTCCTTGTGCCTTCTATCAAAAGACTCATTTATAATTGGGTAGACATCTGAAAACATAATGTGTAATCGCTAACATATGTACTAGTGAAAGTCCATCGTTTATCATTTTTATCATGACAGTGTTTTGCTGCATTTTCCCAACAGCACAATGTAAGACTGCTGTTTTCACATGTATTCCCTTTGAAAAAAACTACCCTCACGTGCAGCGTGACTTGATAAAAATGTGTGTTAAAGACGGCTGTTAGTGCCATTTAAAGCAAAAAAATTAAATGTGACGACATGATCGATGAGGCATTTCTTGGGTACCTTGTCTACTCAATAATACAGGGCAACAACTGAATGTAGTCCAAAGACGTAACTTTTCCCAAAAAATGACAGTCTTTATAAATGTGACTTTTAATGACATTCATTATTGCCTTAAGTCTGTGCTATCTGTTGTTGTTGTTCTGTTTGTTTGTCCCCATCACTCTCTCTCTTCCAGACTCTCCCTCTATCCCATTTTCCAAGCACTCTCACAGTTTTCGGCTGCTCAACACGTTTCTGGTTCTGCTCGAGGTTTCTGCCTGTTTAAATAAAATTTCTCCTTGCCACTGTTACTTTCTAAATGTTACAAAGTGCTTTTCTCAAGGTGGATTAAGTTGGGTCTCTGTAACTAATATAATAAAGAGTACAGTTTACACCTTTTCTTCTTCTACAGTGTCTTGAGATAACGTGTTATGGAATGGCACAATACAAATTAAAATGGATTAATTGATTGTTGCCTATTTTCTTTTTTAAATGGCTTTACGATATACAGTAAATTTGTTTGAATTTTTGCAATGTAGCCTAGTGGTTGTAGAGCACCCCCTATGTACAGAGGCTGTAGTCCTTGATGCAGTGGCACGGTTAGAATCCGACCTCTGGCGCCTTACTCCCAATTTGTTCCCCACTCTCTCTTTGTCCCTGGTTTCTGACGATCCACTGTACTATCTCTACAATGAAGACATAAAAAGCCCCAAATCCTTTAAAAGAAGAAAATCCTGAAGCATAACGTTGTGGTTGTACAACTTTTTAGGTTTGTGAAAGTAAAAAAATAACCAATTTCTTTATGCATGAGACAATTTCTAACTGGCTTTTGAAAGAAATACCACTTTTGATTTGTGCAAAAATGCTTATTAAGTGTAAATCATTTCATCATGAAAGTGTGCACCATAAAACACTTAACTATTGTTAATGGAAGTTAGACTGTTTATATTTTCTGATCACAGTTTTAAGTTAAAACATTCAATTCTCACCCTGACTCTACTTTCTTCTCTTCTACACAGATCAGCCAATAAAATCTTGCTTATAAATAAAAAAACTACAAAGCTTACTGTGCTCCACGGCTCTGGAGTGAACCTCACATCACACTCTGTAATTTTCAACAATAAAACGGACTTTTGTCTTTTTCAGGCTTTGTCCCGTGTTGAGAGCTTCTTGAGAACAACCAATAAAAAAAGATTGTTGTTTCTTGAGCACATATATATATTCTCTATAATGTTCTGTTTTGTTTTTGTGGAGGGATTTTGTGGAGCTGCACTGGGTCATCACGTTCATCCAGAATGACACAAAAGAAAATATACCCAAGTAGAAAATATAAATGCAATACAGAGGCGCCTTAAAAGGAAATCATGTCTCAACTGCTTTATAATGTCTGTTGTGAGCAGTCACAGAAGATGAGTGTGAAATCCAGCCTAGAGGAACAGATCTTACCTTACATAACCCCTTTTTACTTCTCTTGACATACGGAGCTCACTCATTGGTCTGTTAGTGCATACGAATGAGACTCCGAAACTTATATATAATATACAAACATGAATCTACTGTTCATGTTTTTTTCTCTCTCTCTCTCATGTACAGACACATGTGGTTGCAGGGACACACTTTTTATGGTGATTCCAGGCATTTTTAAAGCATGCTCCTTTATTGCTCTGAGAGGAAGCTGGGGATTGGCTGAGAGAGGGAGAGAGGTTCTGTGACAAATGTGAAACAGCACTGCATGCATAAGCTTGTACACACACACACACACACACACACACACACACACACACACACACACACACACACACACACACACACACATTTACTGTGAACCGTACAGACACAATTATTAAAACTGGAAAACATTCACATCTTTTACAAATATGAAATGGTTATTTTACACATGGCATAAATCACAGATTCTAGCTTGTTGTGTGTATGTGTGTATGTATGTGCCTTCTATAATTTGGTAATCAACCACTAGGAAGTTTCCATGTTCAGATTTATAGTTACAATTAGTTAGTAGGAAAATCATTGCCAATAAAACTCAAGTAGCTACATCTAAGATCTTGCTTCTAATTGCCATTGCCAGATTTAAAAAAAAGTGGTAGTATTACTGATTAAAAAATGTTTCTTGTATAGTATTCTCTAGCTAAGTGAATGTCTAGTTTTGTGAATGCCAAATAGAGTTGTATAGATTCAGGAAAAAAGAGAACGGTCCACACACTGTTCAGCTCACAATAAGTAACTTTATTTTAAACATGTTCAATGTTTCAATCCAAAAGATCTTCCTCAGGGAAGATGCAGGGACCAGACAAAAAACTAAGTTTGGTGTCCTTATCCTTCACCAAACTTTCACTTTAACAGTCATTAGCACTGTTGGACTTCTCATCAAATGATCATAATTGCAGAGAAAGGGACACTTTGTGAGAATCATTTCTATCTTTCTTGGGCCCCAACACAGTTTTCTTGTCCCTGTCACTCACTCATCATCCGAGTTCAACATAGAGAAACTTGAACTGAATCCATTTTTGCCGTGACACACTGTATCACACGCAAACCTTTAGGTGTATTCATACAATTGCATGCACCGCACAGTAACATACACACACCTGCTTTCTATTAGTCCAGTAGATTGCAGGGAAATTGAGGGGGAGTCTTAAACACACACACATCCATCTATCTGCCCCTCTGTCCATGATAATTACACACTTCCTGCTCTCAAATCCTACGCCGACAACTTCCACTCCAATCAGGTCTCTGTTAAAGTTTAAAATGTGTGTTTATGTGTGAGTGTGTGTGCCTGGGTGTGCCTGTGCATGCGTGAGGGTTTGCAGACCCACAAGTTTGCATTGGTTCATCAGTAGCGAAACAGATACCACCAAAAACTCTGAGTGAATATGTGACACGCATTGAGAAATGAAAGACAAGAACTCAGTGTTTTTTACTTTTTTGAACTGTTTCAGATGTTCCTCTCTATGTGTGTCCTTGTAAGTGTAGTACTTTAGGACATTATTTTGAAGTGATTTTTCTTATTTTGCTGAAATAATGACTCAATAGATAATTCCAGGCAATAACAACATACAAAGCGGTAGTTTGCGCACAAATGTAACATGACAAAATGTCCACAGATAGAAATTGCATGATTGTATCAATGTCACTTCACACACACAGCAGCAAAACAGTGAGTACAAACAAGAACGCAATCAACTACACAAATACAAAAACAAAAACAGCAACAGTAAGAAGGGGCGGGGTCAAACAGAATAAGATCATCAAAAAAGATGTGTTTTGAGCTGTGATTTGAAGGTGGGCAGAGAGTTATTGTCACGGGTGGTTTGTGGGAGAGCGTTCCAGAGACTTCACAGTTGATGCAGGCAGCAGCCATGCTGGATTTCTGCTTGGGCTACTGGAGTTCCTCAGAGTTTTCTAGTTGGAGATCCGACTTCAGGAGGCGTTCCTGATGACATGTCGAACTGGCGACTCGGAATGTCCAACTTCCGAGCTCAAATGGAAAGCACCATTAATGCCACCCTTGCATTGGTCGGTGCCCCAGGTGGACCAGAAAGTCTGGCCGCACCTCGAATGTGTGCATCCAAACCCTGCATCCCAACTTGCCTCTTGTACACCCATTCACACAGACACACTCTGATGTCAGTACTATGTAAGGTGTTACCTTGATCGTCAGGGGTAATTTGGGGTTCAATGTGTTGCTCAATGGCTCTTTCCTATGCTGACAGGAAGAGCTTTGAGTCTGACCTGCTGAGCCCCTTGTAAAAAGAGCAGGAATGCAGGAATTCTACAGGGCATATTTGTCTTTCCGGTTGTCTTGTGTGAAGATTTGACAGCATTTTTCAAACATGAGATTCAGATTTGGTAATATAGATTCTGTTTTGTATGCATGAGTTGAGTCTTTATGCCTAAATGGACTAAAACAAATAGGTTCCCATTACTGAGTTGATAAAATAAAGAAGTGATGTATCTTGAAATGGAATTAACATCTGAAAAAAAACCTTCAAAGACCACCAGACAGAGGAGGTCAGTGTTCGGGATTATCGCTGACACCTATTTAATCATTCTCCGTGTCTGTGATTACGATATAAACTCATCCCCGTGTATTCACATCGGGCCTGAATGTGTGCTCTCATATCTGTGTGTGTGTGTGTGTGTGTGTGTGTGGTGTGTGTGTATTGTCTGAGCATGTGGCGCGTTGATTCAGACTGAGCCTCCCTCTGGGGTCCTCAGAGCTCTCCTCCAGCCCTGTTTCTCATTAGGCATCTGTCATGGTGCCAGAATCAATAAGCACAGATGGAAGAGAAAAAAAAAAATCTCTCCTCTTTGTGAATGGGCAGATCATTAGCAAATTCCAAAGTGTTTACCATCACCAACAAGGAAAGACCCTCCTGAACTTTACTGTACTTTAAGTAATTTGTACCACTTTTACTTCCTTCACGACCTACAGTTTTAAGCCCTCCTCTTAAGGACAAAGTGTCAGACATGTGAAATCATATGCTCCAGTTTTGTTTGGATTTGCAGAATCGTGTATTCGCTCAACACTCCCAGACACAGATGAAAATATTTAGCTGTGGTTTTTGTTCTGTCTCTCTCTCTCTTTCCCTCATCACCCCCTTTCTGCATTTTCAGATGACACATCTGTTTCCATACATTGTTGCATGTTTTCTGGTGAAGAAAAACAACATAGTTTAAACAAAGAGGTGGGTGGTGTGTGTGTGTGTCCACTTTGGTGTGCGTGTGTGTGTGTGCAACGCACGCCACCAGGTCTACATTAAACAAAAGGAAGAAAGGATGACAGCGTCCAACCTTAGTTTGTCAACCTTAGTGTAAACGGCTGTACATCACGCTAACGTCTTACATGTGCTCGGCCCGAACGCAGCAGTCACACACAGCAGTAATGAAAACAAAAGAATGGAAAGAGGGAGTAGGGGTTGAGACAGATAAGGACAAAGTCAAATGGAAAGTAAAGAAAAGGACGTGTAAAAGAGAAGTCTAATAGAGGTAGAATATAAGTAAAGGAGGGTGGAAAGCAGAGGGCAGGATAAATGCTCCCAGTATTAGCGGAAGAGGAGAGATTATGACAGGGCTTGGCATCGCTCCGTAGAACTCGTCTGTAACGCAAAGAAAGAGTGGGTGGGTTTTCCACCTCCACAGAATAAATGATGCGAGGGGAAATGGGAGTAAACAACATCAGTCATTATAATTACTCTCATACGGTTACTCCCATTCACCATCAACCATCCTGCTACCCCCTTCACTTTCTTCCTCACTCCATTTTCCATCTGTCTTTACTCCTAATTTTTTCTCCCCCTTCTCCTGTGACTTGATTACACCTCTTACTTTATTTTCTCTTGCCCTCTTTCTCTTTCAGTCAAGTTCATTTACTGCTTTCTTAATATGAAAGAGCATTTTTTTTCAGGGCCAAGCTTGATTTGGGTGGTCTAAATCTGCATCAAATAGAAGAAATATGAAGTTGTGAAATTTGGAGAAAATACTACAAATTACAACACATCAGCATAACTGTTAGATTGTTGTCTGAATGCAGCAACAACAGCCAATAGTGATAATAATCTTGGAAAATATGTTGAGATCTCGGCTTCAGACTATGAGAGATACAATCTTGGCTCTGCTTTGGGACCACTCGTAGCAGAAGCCTTTGAATGCTGTTGAATGCATAATGAATCATATCATCTGTTTCTAAGAATTGGAAATCGTTCCGTCTCTGTCTTGGACCTCAGAGCAGCTTTTCTCCCCCTTTCTTCTCCACTCCCTCTTCCTCTTTCAGGATTCCTGGAGAGCTGTAGTAAGAAGTGAGTTCAACCAAAGCCTTGAAAGACACTACTAATGTTGTGTATGAATAAAAGGGTGCTTGGCCATTAAAATATTAATGATCCTAAAAATTGTATACATCCACTTTGGAATGCAACAGTGAGTTGAAAATTGGTATTAAACATGTGGACAAGTAACATCTAAAGGCCTAATTAACAAAAGAATTGAACAGCTTACACTAATTGAGAAAAAATACAGTATCTAATTTACAAAGCACACTCAAATACTCCTCTGAGTGCACTGCAGAGCAAATAGTGGTTCAGTGCACTAGTGCTGTTTTCACTTATTTAGAGGAGCCATTATGTTACTATTTGGGGAAATATTGGCCCCCCCCATTGATCTTATTGCAAAAACAGTCTAATTCACAAACAACACATGAACAGCACACGCAGATTAAACATTTTACATCTGAATAGAGTTGGAGGGAACTGTGCCACAGAATTGGACCTTGGAGCTATTAGCGGCCATGACCCATTCTTAGTGAATTCCCCCTCTGAGCCGAGGTTCATGACTCTGTAGCAGAGTTAATACTAAGGTCAACATGCTAACATTCTGATATTTGGCAGGAATAGTGATAACAATATGCACCATCTCAGCCTAGCATGTCTGTTTGCTATACCTCAAGGACTGCACTTAAAACTGAACCTGTGTAGCCTCACTACCGTGGTTCCTCAGGGTTATGGTCTGGGTCCCCTGATGTTTTTTTGTTTTTTCGTATAGAAATTCAGATAAAACTTACGACTTATTTTGGTCTGCATAAATCTCTGTGTTTCTGGTTGACATCTCTCAGTGGATGTCTGCATACTATTGCAAGTTCTACCTTGAAAAGACTGAGCTGTGACCTTTCCAGGCATGGTCCAACCAATCCTTTTCCTTTCCATTATTCAAATAGAATTATGTGATGTCCTTGAGCTTGCTGCAAGATCCAATGAGTATCTGTCCTTTAGTGAATACATCACTGCTACAGCTTGTACCAGCAAATTCTTTCACCACAATATCAGGAGGAAACATCTGCTGCACCTCTGTAGCTCATCCAGGATACAGCCATCACACTGGTCTCCAACCTGACCGAGGTTTTCCCAAAATACAAAAAATCTTCTGCACTGCCTTCCATTGGTTGCATGAAATCAACCCAAGACACTGGTACTTCAACTTTATGTCCACAATATGATCAAATCCTACAACTCATTCTGATCACTAATCTGTGACTGATGATCTGCTAGATACCCCCTCAAGTGGAACCCTGCTGCTTCTCAATGAAAGTTTCCATTTTCAATAGCAGAAACTCTGCATACCTTTGTTGTCTAAAAAACTGACCTGTTTGGTTTCCAGTGTACCTTGGTCCACAGTACAAAGAAACAACTCTATCTGAGCCATTCTCTTATTATTTTTAAATAAAGAACTTGGAGCTCTTACACATAATTGATGAGGTTCCAAAGTTCTTGTAATTTTTGTGTTTTGTCCAAGTTGCTTTGGAATAAAGCTCTAGCTGAATCAAATTATGTAATGTATCATTTACTAATTTGCACTAAACACAAATTACAATGGAGGCTTTTGGATCAAAGGGTGAACCAACCAACTAAAAGACTAATATTGCCATCCTTGGAGTGAATCCATGGCAAAAAAAACTGACAGGATGTATTAAGGTAGCAGAAATGTTGTCAATGCATTAAACCTCTAGAGGAGTTTTAACTGGTAATTAAACAGATTGAAAGTTATTCTGACGCCACTATTTGACCATCAAAAGATAACAAGATAACTATGATCGACAAGATCAACTAATTCCAGGACAGGACGAAATCCAAGAGATAAGACGTACTGCTATGTCCACAGGGGGGCACCAAAATCAAAACAAACAGAAAATTTCCTCACAGGCGCTTTTAAGTATGAAATTATTTTTCAAAAATTCGTCTATAAGCAAGTAATTGTATATTTTTTACGTCATGGATTACATAGCAGAAACACATTTGAAAACCTTTTCTGAACAGCTTGTACAATTGATATTTTCTACAATCCATCTTCCTATAACTCTATTCGATATTAAAAGCCTGAATTCATTCTTTAATCCATCCAGACACAACAACTGTGAGCAATTTAGAAAAGAGAGATAGGGGTTATGAAGAGAAGACAGTTTTTGGAGTCCCTTGTCAACTAGCAAATTTACGCTCAGAATTTGGCTCCGGCAACCAAGCTTCTCTCCAACATGTCAAACAAATACCCAGCATATTTCTCACATGTCATTCTCATAAAGGCTGTTTTTTTATATATATACACCAATGCAGTGTGCGGAACAACACTTTAATACAGCTTATGTAAGACTGGCCACTGGGGATTTAGATTTCAAATTCTTCTGGATCAGTTTTGTAGGAAAAGTGCACTCCCTCTTTGGGAGACAAAACAGCCAGCCAAGTCAATCTGGTCCCTGGGTGGGAACTGAACACTATCACCAACACCCACCCACTCAAAGCCACCCACCTCGAGACGGCTGACAGAAGACAACAGAATATAAAAGAACAGAAAAGAAATTTGTTTTTTAATGATGATAGAGTCTCTGTAGAGAAATGCTTGGGCATGCTACCATTGTATTTTTTCTGCTGTAAAGGAATTTGCTCTGATATTTCAAAAGTAAGCTAACTTGCCAGGAGTTAAATGAAAAAACTTATACTGTAGCTACATAAATAACCAACACGAAACCCCCAACCAGTTCAAAATCTGTTTTAAAGAAACCTGTCAGCACTTTAAAATTGTTTAAAATTTGGGGTGTTCAAGGGATTTCATTTACTTTAGATGGAGCCATGCTAGCTTCCACCTCCATTTCCATTTTTTATGCTAAGCTAAACTATGGTGATTATACGACCCAAGTTGACCCGGACCGTCCCATTTTTAAGATCTGTTTTGCAGAGTCCCCACAAATATCCATAAAACATTAACATGTCCCATTTTTAATCAATCCCTGTCCCAGTTTAAACCCATTAAAATAACACAATAATACACAATTCTTGCAACACTGATTATATGTCGATCAATGTCATTGTCAAGGCTGTTGCTGTTTTAACCAAAAGAAAAACATCACCAATGCACCACGAGTCAAAGTTCAATACTGATTTGTCAATCAGTCTCATGGTTGCAGCGAGCCTATCTTACTTACTTGCTGCATAATGACAATAGGCAAGCTTGTCCAAAAGGAAATCAATGTTTTCCAAAGTGTTTTCTCCTTCATTTTAAAATTTCCAGAGAATGAATATTCTGTGATTTGCACAAACTGCAGGTGTCCATTTTTTAGTCACCCATTGTGAAAATGCAGACATACAAAGCCATAATAAAATGAACAACCCAAATGGTGGGTACAGACTGGAAGTAGAACTGTCACGACCTACTTCGGTAAGGAAAACGCCAGTGACCACCAACTTGAACGGGTACCTTCACCTTCTACCTTGTGTGACCAGTACAGGTCACCGACCTGTGGATTGATACATGTGGGTTTGCGACAAAATTCAAGTGTTCCGATTTGGAGTAGTGGAAAATATGGTCACCCAATAAGCATTCTAGTCACCTGGTCCTAACTTCATATACCTCACAGATAAGAGTGTTTTATCTCTTAACTTAATCACTTTAAGGGAGCTAACATATTTTTTCTTAAAATATAACAAAAAAATGAAGCTTGCCTATTAGCCATAATAAAGTAGGTAAAACACAATGATAGGTCATAACACAAAACAATGCCAAACATATGGATTTCTAAGCATTACTACTAAAACTGCAAATAAAAAACAATCTGCAGAAGAAGCTGGCAATAGTTCTTTGACTACTTCTTATTGAAAATTCACAAGAAAATGGGAAATAAAGTTAAGGAAGCCATGGAGACAGAATGAACATGGACTGAACATGTAGCACTAGGTAGAGGTAAAAAATTGGCAAACGTGTTCCACACACAGAGTGAGTGCTTGGCTGCCCTCAGGGTTCTGGAAATATAATCTTTAGAAACATAGAAAATCGTAACTCTGCTCTGGGTTGTCAGAAGAGGGACTTGGGCCCCAAATCGGCCTGATTGTCTTATTGTGTGCACCCTGCTTTAATGTGAAGCACTGTCATTCATTCATTGTGACTCAAATCTTGTTTACAGAATCTTTGACATTTTGTCAATCTGGCAACAAATCATGTTCACATGTTGTTTGACAGACACACAGAAACAAATCTGCCGTTGAAAGGTTTTTAAGGTGTCAGTTAGAACTCAAGGTTAAAACCATATCTGTCTGGATCTATAATCACATCAACACACCATGTGATCCCTTCTGCAGATTTATTCTTAAACCTCGCTTTTTTAAAGAATGTAAATCTGTCCCTCGGTCTGGCAGGAGTGCGTGTGTATGTTTGTGTGTGTCCCAAGCAGTCATGTCAACAGAGCAATCATTCATGTAGCTGAGAGTGTACACCCAAAGGATTAAACTCTGCCGGCAGGTGATGATGGACAAGCCTTTCGGGGAAGTAGTGAGCGATGGTAAGAGGGGAGAGGGAGGGACAGATGAAGTGAAAAAAAATGACTTGAACAGAGGAATTAATAGTTTCTTTTTGTAGGACTCCCCTGCAGTGTCCGCACATGTATTTCTGAGATTAGAACGCAAGGACAATAAAAACACACATGAATGAAATGAGGAAGAATGAAAAAAAGCATTGCTGTGTATGGTGTGTTTCCGCTCCATTGTCACACAGTCTGGGCAGAGAGCCATGGCAGTGCTGTCAATTAGTGTAGAAGAAGAAGGACCCTCTTAATTGCCGTCTCCCTCTTCCTTTTTGGTTCTCCCTCCAGCTTTCTCTCCCTTTCCCTCCCTTTTTTTCTGGGGACAGGTACAGGAAACACTCAATATATAAACCACCTAGGTCTCGTTAGCGACAATGAAGGGCTCCTCAATATGTGAAGTTCTACCTCTGAGGGCAAATCCAAGTGTGTGTGCATGGGTCTATAGGCTAGAGGTGAAAGGGGCTAAAGGGTAAGGGAGGGCAAAAGGAGGGGGTGTGTTTGTGCTTTGACCTTGGGTCCCCCACTTATGGAGGGAAAGCTGGTTATGGAGACCTAAAAGGACATGAGCGCTTTATGAACCGCATCGACCACAAACAACCATGGTACGGTCACAGATTTTCGACCTTTTCTAACATGTTTTGCAGTCATCCATGTGCCATTTTACAATCTACGCAACACCTGCATCTGTCTCTGCAAGCCTGTTGCTTGAACTCATCAAGGGACAGACTAAAAATGTCAAGTCCAGTTAGAAGCGTTCAAAACATGAAAGAAAACATCCTGCCACCCAGCTTCCCAAACACACCCTGTCATTTGTAAGATGTCAGCCTTCCTCTTCGCCCTGTTTGGACAACACACTGCAGAGTAGTGAGCCTTTATTGGCTTTAAAAGATAATGACATGCCTACTGCCTGGCTCAAACCACAGACCCAGGGTCAGGGAGTTCTTCAGACTCCGTTAGGTTCACATTGAGTTTGCGTCTTTGGAAAACTGGTTCCTTTTTGTGGCAAAAAGGACGTAGCAGGATGTTTTCCTACAAAAACATCTGCATTTAAGAATGATGTGGCAATTTAGAAGACTTGGTTATATTTTGATCAAAGTGCTTTAGTTGCATAGGCTTTTCGAGTGTCTAAAAATTTCACTTACAACTATCAAGTGCGTGAATGAATAGCTGCCACCCATGCAGTTGACAAAGCTCTCTCCCACTCTCACCATCAGGGCAGCAAGCTCAAGGCCACATGCCCTTTTTCATTACTTGAAACAGGCCAGCTGTATTGTAACTACAACCAATTTCCTTGCAGTCTATAAAGCTGTCAATCAAAATCATACCGAACAGGGAGTGGAGGTGGGGGGGGCTGTTGGGGAGGGCTGCATGGCTCCAGACCAGATGTCAGAGTTTTATACTGCAGGACACCATGGAGGGAGGGAGGGAAGGCGGGAGAAGGGAGGTCCTGTTTACCTGCAGCTTTGCTTAATAGCGGATACCAGAAATATTTGAACTTGCTTTGAGATGAACAGCATTGCTATAACTTCAACAAAAGGAAAAGAAAGACCAATACATTTTATTAAAACTAATGAAAGAGCCTGACAGAAGTTGTTAATGAATTTTAATTTAGAATTACTCTTCTGAAAGGAGTTACCTAAGAAAAGAGTCTGCTAATATAAATCTACCACAAGCAGCCTGTTAGCTTAGCGCCTAGTCTAAACAGCTTGGAAAGATCTAGCTTTGTAAAGTATCAATGTTCATATTTAAAAATGATTAATCTCAATATGCAAATATAAGACCTGTTTTTACACGAGGTAATCTCAGGAATCAACAAACTGAATGATGCATTTAAAGAAATGAACTTTGAAAGGTTGACTGATTTTTTTTTTCAAACAGCGCACCGGTGAGCTTTTCTAGCTTCCAGTCTTCATTCTAAACTAGGCTAACAACATGCTGTTAGCTACAATGCAGACACTACTGTTTTTTTTTTTCATCTTAAGGAAACAAGTGTATTTCCCACAAATTCAGTCAGCTCAGGAAAAAACCACAAATCATTTTCATTTGTAGAAATAGCTACCGCCAGCAGTTAATAGTGTACAAGGTTTCCCTTCAACAGTAATACAGAAGTAGGGATACAAATATTTCTATGCAAATAAGCATAGCTGCATTAAAGCAAATTACACATGGATGGATGTTATATCATCTATTAATGTGGCGAAGTTAACAGTTAACGAATAAGAGAAATGGAAAGAATAATTTAAATGCTGAGAATCAAATAAGAGAAATTCATAAGAAACTGGAGTAAATGGGTGAAGGAAACAGATGAAGTGGAATATAAAATAGAAATAAATGTATTTAAACTAAGAGCGTATTGAATCCCTCCATCTTCTGGGGGATCTTTTTATTTCTTAACATCATTGAATTTTTGACTTTTTTTTTCTTTAGACTTCTTTCTGTCCAAAAAGTGATACAATTTGACAACATGCAATGTAAAAAGAAATACCTGCATTAAAGTAATGAAAAAAATAGTATTTTAATTATTATATATATATATATTTCCCAACAATTCAAACCTTCCAATTTAAGTGTGAAACCTCAATGAAGAAAATCAACTCACAAAGAGACAGAAGAAATATTTTTCAGTTTCCATTTATTAAAGTTATGAACAACGAGACAAATAAGTTATAATATTTTTATTTGTTAGAATTCTATCAGTGTTTGAACATTAATATTTAGAGAGCTAGTACAATTTCCTACTTTCATGGCTAGCCTTTGACAAACCCACAGAAACAGCTGTCTCTCTCCGAGGATCCGAACATAATACTGAAGGGGAGGTGTTGATGTTGTCTCACAAGACAGTAAGCAGTGAAAGTGTGCACCTTAAGTTTTTTTTTCTGTTATGGTATATCATTACATATAAACTCTTTAAAAATATACTTCTGTCAAATACCTTGACAACTACTATGTACACTACAAAAATAAATTTTCATATAAATAAATTATATGGCATACATTTATCTTTGTAACTGAAAACAGCATACATCCACGCCAACCGAGACCAAAATGGCAGTCTGGAAGAACCACTGATTTTTTTTCCTTTTAAAATCCTCTAAGAGCTATGATGAGACCTGTAGTGTAAAATGTTATATACTCTTTTTTTTCCTATTTAACATTAGTAAGCACTTTATACAGATCAAACTCCATTAATGTCAAAACATTAAACTGTAATAGTGTTTCAATAGACATAAAAATCCCTGCATTTGTTATCCACTGGCATCACGATAATAATGAAAGAAAACAACAACATATTTTATATTACAAAAATATAAATATCGCAATTGAACGTTGAAACAAAAAACAAACAAAAGAACATTTAAAATGAATAAAATAGTTGCCAGCTATGATTCTCTCCGCTACTGCCAATGTGACATTGGGAGAAACGAACAAACAAACAAACAAAACAAGCTATTTCATGCAAGCAGCTGACATAAAACGGTGGACAGGGGGAGGAAACTGCAAAGACTTCTGGGAAGAGCTACGCGTTTAGAGGGAGCTGGAGAGTAAAAGAAGAGGAAACTGAGGTGTGGATGCAGTGAGGGGCTCAGGGATCTGGAACTGGGGATTGTATGTATGCTGACTGAGACCCACATGCAGACATAAACTGGCCATTGCTTTTAAAGAGGGGGGTGGCAGAGTAAACTATGACCCCTGAGGCTCAGGTCTGTGCCATTTGGCACATGAAGGGAGGGGTTGTCCAATTAGTGTCATGGCGTTATGTTGTGGATTTTTATTAGCTGAGGTCAGTGGGGGGCGGCTGAGACCAAAAGGAGGCCAGTTGTCTTTTCTGTCACTTAAAGAGAGCTGAGACAGAGAAAGACGATGGACTGATGGACTTCAGCAAACACAGAAATGTTTATACACACATATATATGGAAGGCATACACAGAGCACATCGTCAGGCCATATAGGGCTTAGCCCTTAGCAGGCTGCGTGAGCTAGCTTATTGTTTGAACAGAAATAAAGAGCTACTTGAGGAGAGATATTTCTGTGAATGAAGTTTAAATGCAGTCAAGTGCCATGTTGGATCGGGTTACAGTATAAAGTCTGAGATATAGCTTATCCACTAAACACAACACTTAGGGTACAGAGTTAGTGCCCCGTGTTGACCCTGTTTCAGAAGCAGTAACGTGAATGCCCCTGTGATGACAGAGTGAGTTTTTGAGGTGGGTTTACTGACTGTATGCCAGAGAACCTGTATGGAGCCTGCTAGGGTAAACAATACATAACCTCTTACAGTAAAATACAACCAGAGAGCAGCCTAACAGACAGTGATACAAAGCTGGGAGTAGGAACATGTTCCAATGCAGAGGCAAAACTAAAAGAACAAAACAAACAACCAAAAAAAAAAAAAAAAAAAACAGCTTTAAAATTTCTTCATTTCTGCTCGTCTTAAATAGCACGCATAGCGTGTCAAGTTAAACAGTAATTGTTTCATAACTACCACAGGTTTGTGATAAAAAATTAATAGTTTAACATGCATACCTTTATACAATAGTAAACAAACATACATGAACACATACACGCACATACACGCATATATACCATAGCCCTGTTTGATAATTCTAACATTCCCCCTCCCTCATGTTGAAGTGAGGGTGTTATTGTTAGTCTGTTCTCAGGATGTATCTGATGTATAAGCCAGAAAATAAAGGGGCTGTTTCACACCGCACAGCACAACACTCACCTGCTACACACGCACACACATACACACACGCACATATATGAAGACAGATCACTTCTTTTGTTTAAAAGAGACATTTGCATAGAGTTATAAATGTATATTATTTAAAAAATATATTTTGAGCAGCAACAGTGAATGCTGACAGGTATGTTTGTCTAGATGAAGCTTCCTAATGGCACAGATCCACAGATGAGTGAACAGTAATCAGAGATCTATCTCTCCATGTCATACACACCAAAACACACACACACACACACACACACACACACACGCACGCACGTGCACACCATATAAAATGGCAGCCCCAGTCTGTTAACATGAGGAGTTGTACATCTCCAAACATTATTACTACTTTTTGTTCATATTTACATATGTATACATCTTTTAAATATAGATAGAAATATCTAAGACAATAGTCCACTGGATTACAGTAAAAATGAGCACCATGACGGCAACACTGGAGAGTTATTTCTCTGCCGGGATTAGGCCAGGCTGGGCTATGCTGGGCTGGGCTGTGCCAGGCCAGGTCTTTGGCCGGTGTAATTCGGTTCTCCACAACTGGAAAAAAAAAAAAAGAAATACTGTTGTCAGTAATGATTGATGAGACAGGCCTAAAAAAAAAAAGTGCAGTTACACTCCTGATAGATCTACTCAAGTCATTAAAAGCTCACCTCAGCTCGCCCGCCTGCTACTGTTGCTCTCAGCTGCCTCAAACTCCAAATCTTGAAGCTCCATGGCCTCCACCTGGACCCCCCTGACCCCTGTGTGGGTGTCCAGCGGCACGTGTGGGTCCTGGAAGACAGTCTCCGGCTCCTTCGGCCCTGATGAGCAGTAACTGTCCGTTGCAGTGTATCCTGGATAAGAAGAAGTGGGGGGGCTCTGGTTGGATAAAGGGGGCGGGTGGACGGCAACAGTGACGGAGGCTGACGCCGTTACCGTGGTGATGGGTTGGCAGTATGGGGTGGGGTTAGGGTGGTGGTGTGGGTGGTGGTGATTAGGCTGTGGGTTGTGGGTAGCGCGGGCTCTATGGCCTGCTGAGTGTTCTCTATGGCTGTGAGCGCCATGATGGCCCCCAGCCTCAGTAGCAGTTTCAAAAGCGTCCATGCGCGGGCGGGCTGGGGGCGGGGCTTGCCAGTGCAGCTGGCTCTTGGGGCCCCTGCTGCTGGTACGCTGAGTAGCCCTGGACCGGGTCCCAGAATCACAACCCTGAGAGGACACAGTCTGTAGAACAAAACAATTGGATTTTTTTAATTTTATTTTTTAATTCAGAAACTAGAAAAACTGGAATAAGAGAATCATAGACGCAACACGGCGGAGGGTATTTTCTTACCGAAGAATAGTTTGGAGGTTCGGGCTGTCTGGCTGAGCGTCTGTGCCCTGCTCCTGCTCTTCTCTCCTCTTCTGTCCTGGCTGCTCTGCCCCTGCTGGCCTGGAGGTGGTACTGCTGCTCCTCTGCTCGAGTTTGTCCTCTGTGTGAGGAGGGCAGGTTGTAGTTCTGCAGCTCGTGGCTGATGCCAGACACTGTGGTGTTAGAACTGTACTCAGAGTCGGAAGAGTCTGAAGCTGCGCCCGAGGTGGTTGCGGTCCCGGTAGTGTGGTGAGGACGGACGGAGAAGCGGACCACGGGAGGTGGGGCCTCTGGGGACGGGGTGGGTAACCTGCTGCGACCATCGACTGGTGACACCTGCGAGGTAAGAATAGAAAACGTGAGGAGGATTCAGTGAACTGCTTCAAGTGCTCAAAAGAAAAAAGTAATTCTTGTATCACCAGCTAATGATGCACCCTTGCATGATACATCACTGCCTTTTCTATTTAAACCCTCTTGTAGCTTTATGGGATCTTACCTCAGGATAGGGTCCAAAGTACGACAGTAATACTGGAAGAAGTACCAATCCATTCAGTACTCCAAGAACTGTAAGGATGGCCAACACTGCAAAGAAATACCTGAAAACAGCACAGGTACACACACAGACTTAGTTAAAGGGAATACACTTTAATGTCAGAGATAATCAACACAACTGGTCAGGATAAGAACATTGCATTCGTAAATTTACGTAATGTTTTACCCCTGTTTCGTAAAAAATGTCAAACCTCAAAAAAAAGGACAATTCATGACTAGGACCAAAATAGCTGAACAAAACTAAGAAAAGAAAAAAAACAGTCGCTGAGACCACCGCAGAGAGACGAGAAGAGAAACAGAGTAGACGTAAAAACAAAGAAAATACCTGCGCAAACCACAGAGGTTTAGACATGGGTAGACATGTGCAAGATCAACCATAACACATGCCCAAAAGAATACTTCCACAAAGATGCCTGGCCACTCCCCAAACACACACTTACACACACACACTTACACACACACACACACACACACAAACACACACACACACAAACCCCCCACAGACAGGCAGGCATGCACTGTGGTTTCGAGGAGCAAAACAGAAATGTACCTTATGTGATTCTAAGTCCTGCCAAAGAGAGTTAGTCTTTAAGAAGCCGCAGAGAGAAAAGAAAGGGGAAGCATAATTAGCCGGAGCTGGTTAATTCAAAGGCACGGGAGGAAAGGAAAGAAAAAAGAAGGGGGAATGAGGGGGGGGGCAGTTATTGGGGGCGAGGGTACTCTCTCTTGGGTGTGTGGTGTATAAGCAAACATGGAGAAAACAAAGCAGTGAGGAATGTGAAGGAAGGAGGGGGAGAGAGGGGGTAAGAAAGGGTAAAAAAAAAAAAAAAAAAAAAAGGGGGTGGATGAGAGGAGAGGCGGGTGAGGGGAACATTAGGGGGTGGGGGGTGGGGGGGGGGGGGGGGGACACAAGAGGACAGGGGCCTCTCTCTCCTCTCCGGCTCTAAAAAGGAGAGAGGGAGAGGCAAACAAATGAAGTGAAGGGTATAGAATTTAAACAATTTAGTCTAGGAAGAAGAGAAGGGGACCCTCTGAGCGCCACCCCTCCTAGCTCGCTCCCTCTCTCTTTTATTTCTTTCTCTCTCTTCTCTGCCTCACTTCTCGCTCCCTTCCTTCCAGCTAAGCCCCTGTGAAATTCCCGGCCACTCCACAATCCCCTCGGTCTAATTAAATCTCCAATGTATCAGGTAAGACCCCCCAATCTCCACTCCAAATCCCCCTCGCTCGCTCTCTCTCTCTCTCTCTCTCACCAATCCAGCTCTCTTCATTAGGGGAAGGCTTTCCTCCTCATTTGGTTCAGTGCAGTGGACGCTCTCAGGTGCCCTTTGCCTGACTGTACACTGTGCTGTGTGTGTGTGTGTGTGTGTGTGTGTGTGTGTGTGTGTGTGTGTGTGTGTGTGTGTGTGTGTGTGGGGGGGGGGGGTTAACTGAGGTGTAGATTTGCTGGTATGCTGTGCAGCTGGGCCGAGAATTTAATGCACATTCATAAATAATCTGTGTTAGTTGTGTGGCCTCAATGTGACAATACTGGTTCACTGTTTCTGACAATGGAACTGAACGGAAACAGACTCAATATTTTAAAACGCCCATGTTTTTGATTGCGAACAACATGCAACAATGAGATCAGTCAAGTCGTTTTTTTTGTTCCTATCCAGTGTTGTTGGTACACTGACGTGAGGTGTGGACATGACCACATGCTGTGATAGACCCACTGTCACAAGATGAGTCCATTTCAGGATGCTGGAAATAATCCCTCATTCAAAATGACAGGAAAGTGAATGCACCATCACTTTTTTATCTCCCCCTAAAAATGAATTCACACATGCAGTTTAAGATTGTATTACCCCCTTTATACTGTAAGGACCTGTGTTTGTTCACTTTTTATTAAAATGAGCAAGAAGGACTGTAATCTGAAAGTAGTCTACTTGAAACCTATTACTACAAACATGTGAGTTTTTGACCAATAGGAATACAGAGGGACAAAAATACATCATTGATCACAGATATGGGAACTGATCAAGTGAATCTTTAATAGAAATGAAAAAAATGCCTTTCCTTTCTTCATGTCTCCATCACATGAATGTAATATAGAAAGATCAAAGGGATGAACAAAATCAGATATGAAAGGAAGAAATCATACAGACACCTAGTACGAAGCCCTCTGCCTTCCAGAACATTTCTTTAAAAATGACAAGATAGCCTAGACCTGAAATGTTCCAAAGTTGACTTGATATCAAAGCTACATGAACGTGGAAGAGAACTGTGGCTGAGCAGAAAAGAGCATGAAGCTGCTTAATTACATGCACAACAAAAGCATCGCCAGTGGCTCACCGGTAGCAGGATATAAACTTTATCACCTCAACCAACTCGAGTAATTCCTGCTGAGTTTGCACATTAGCTCACCACAGCTTCAGGTGGGAATTTCACTAAGGGGGGGCTAGCAGGAAAAGAAGTCTGGATCATGAAAAAATCTCCACTGTTTGAGTTCACACATGTAGCATCACCCCCAAAAAGATTTGGGACATTTTCAAGAAGTTTTGTGCATGTGTGAATACAGCACAACATGCTCTTAGGAGCTAGGTCCACGAAGCCACATGCGCACACACAGACTCTTCTAACACAGTCTAACCACACGTCCTTAGTCTACTTTTATTAGATTATCAAAACGCCTTCTGAAACTGAAATAACCGTGTCATCACTGTGGTCAAAACACACCAGGTGGGGTTATAACGGCACGTCACCTTTGGGACACACGTACGAGCACAACACATGGACGCGTGGAGCCCACATACCAGGCTGAGAATCCCGCTGGGCTGTTTGGAGTGAAAACATTCACAGGGCTGACGGCGGGGGAAAGTCAGGGAAACATTTCTTTCAGCGCAAGCAGAAAAATACGAGCCGGGGCCTGTTGTTATTGCGCCGTCTTGGGCCGCAGCTTTGTTTGCTCAGACAACAGCAGAACCTTTAAATGGAGGCCCGAGACTGAGCCAGAAACCAGAGCACACCACTGGAGGTGCGGAGAGAAGGTCTTTAGGCCTCCCTGTGTTTGTGTGTGTGTGTGTGTGTGTGTGTGTGTGAGCGTGTCTGTTTGTGTGTGTGTCTCTGTGAGTGTGTTGCTGTGTGTTCTCTCACTGGAAGGCACGCCATCATTGACCCCCATGATTACAGGGTCAGGGTGCAGGGGTGTGTGTGTGTGTGTGTGTGTGTGTGTGTGTGTTAGGGGGACTATGTGTGATAGTGTGGTTGTGCACGCATGAGCGCAGACTTTTGCACATGACAGAGTGTGCGTGCTCACCGATCACATGGACTTGCGTGCTCCCTTTTCTTAAAGGAGCAGGTCAGCTAAATCACACCGCTACCTCATCTATTTTAAATTATTCACTGAGCTCACTGGAAACTTCTCATAACACCAAAGGCTTGAGAATGCACAGAATCATTCCTTTTACTCCCTTGTAGAGCAACTACGCGCCGCTTTTCAGTCTGACGCTCATAAGAGTGCGCAGATTCAAAAGGACAAGACGCAGAGCTCCCCACAGAGTCCGCTTTAATTTCCACTTCTCCTGTCTTTCTACGATTGTCCTTCTTGCCCTGCCACCTGGATACTCCTTCCCATGCTTGTAAACGTCTAGCGAGGGCAGTTAAACTAGCTGAAAGAGAAGACTTTTCTGCTCTCTCTTTCTTCCCCCTCACTCTCTTTCACTTTGTACCCTCTACTTCCCTCCTCTTTGTTCTCCTGACCTTCAACTTTCCATCCTTCCTCTGGTTCCCCCCCCCCCGCCCCAACCCCTAAAAATGTCCGGCATGAGAAACACAGAGGCAGAGGAGAGAGACAGATGAAAGAAAATACATAACGGATAGGAGGGTGGAGAGAGAAAAGGGTTCTTGTTTGTGAAGATTCTACTCCGGAGAAATGTGCGGAAAGGGGATGAGGTTTACAGGGAGGGAACACGAGAGGGAGATGTGGGTGGAAGACGAGAGAGAGCTTTCATGCATGGCTGGTGTCTCAGGTAGATTCCTGTGTGACATACAGGTTGAGGCATGGTCTCAACGGTCCACTGACACCGCAAAGAAACCATAGCTTAACCTCTGCTAGAAGTGCAGTCCTGTGAGCTTTTGGAGTTAACTAGAGGGATGTGATTTGATTTTTTTTTTTTTTTTAACTCACCTGACGATAAAGTCGAACTCAGACCCAGCAAGCATGAGGACGCCTAGTAATGTGGAAAAGGCTCCATCGAGCACCGGAGCAAACATGTGCTCCAACGCCAGCACGGCCCGCTTGTGACGATCCCCTATGGCTGTCAGGAACGCCTACAACACACACACACACACAGAAATAGTTAATGTCTCTTTTTTAAGGGGATTTGTGACTACAAGACCTTTCACGATATATCAGTCATCATTATCTGGAGATGAATTCTTGCGCCAACAGGCCAGATTATTTCTGGGGTTTGTGCGCCTACCAGGGCAACATGGACGGTGAACTCCACTCCAATGCCGACGGAGGCGATGAGGATGACCACAGGCACGGCGCTCAGCTTGATTCCCATCAGCCCCATGAAGCCAAACAGCTCCACAGTCATGAGAGAAAGCACCAATACCTGAGGGAGGAGAAGGAGCGTTAGTTCAAATATGTGAAGAATTGTTTTTATGTGTTTTTTCCCCAATAAGGGGCCGGACAGAAAAAGGGGCAGGTTCAGGCTGAGTAAAGTCACATCCAGGATCAGGAGTGGGACAAAATATCAGTACGGCAAAATACTGAACTCTCGTGAGATACTTTCATCTTATTGTATCTGTATAGCCTTTGCCTAAAAAAAAGGAGATATAACTGTAATTCTAATATTATATCTCTTTTTTTTCTAATAAGAGGGTTACGTTGATTTGTATGAACAAATCTCTACAATCACTTTTTGTCCTCAAATACTCTGAAACTTGGGCTTGAAGTGGTCTGTGATGGTTTTTCATGTCACTAATGTGTCTACATACAATACAGTGCATCCAAAGTGTAAAGAAATGAACAATAAAGCTTGTATTATAAAACATGTTTCCCAGGTGACTGATCTAAAAACATAACAATGTGCTCTACACTTGACTTGAAATGTGCACAAGACGGATCAGAGAAATAATACCTGAGGATATGTGGATATGTGTCAGAATCCCTATTTTACTGCTGTGTTAAGTGGGAACCATCAATCTGGATGGAACATGTGTGTCTTGGTGTGTGTGTGTGTGTGTGTGTGTGTGTGTGTGTGTGTGTGTGTGTGTGTGTGTGTGTGTGTGTGTGTGTGTGTGTGTGTGTGTGTGAGGGTTTGCACAGTGAGACAGGAGCTGAGAGTAAATGCCATTATCAGCTGACAGGTGTCAGGTTACATGGGGCCCAAAATCCTTTGAAGACGGCTGAGGTGGGCAGGGGGAATGTGTATGTGTTCATATGCAATGTACAGAGTGTGTGTGTGTGTGTGTGTGTGTGTGTGTGTGTGTGTGTGTGTGTGTGTCAAAGAGGGAGTAATTGTGCATGCTGTCTGTCTCTGTTAAGCTTTTACACAAGAGCATCTCGGGTGACGTGATTAAAATTGGAAGGATGAATTGACGAAACAGTTTTCAGGGAATTAAACTAAAATTGAAGTCAAACTTTTGAGATCCTTGTTTTTCAGGAAGGCAAATTTCAAAGTGTCAAACTATTATTTCTCCTTTAAGTTGTTGTTTGTTCCACAGTTGAACAAAATACCAACAGGAATAACGGATAGCAAGCAACACCAGATCACAAATGACTACGCTCTGAACAACAGTCAACATCAAGTGTATTAGAAACATCTTTATAATTCCAAACAAGGGACACAAGGTTTAATAAGTCCTCTATGTGGTTAAGATGGATTTCAGTGCAAATAGCTGAGCGGGTTTGAAAGGGCTTAAGGTTGAAGGTTTGACATTTTAGGGCTGGCGGTGGTCTAGTCTTGGACAGAACGAGCGGTTAAACTTGACGCCTCTCCATAACTTGTCTTTTGATCTTGCTAGTAAAGCCTGGAGGACGAACACGGGGTTCCCCTCCTCCTCTGTTTAAGAGCTCTGGTGGCCTGGCCACTGCCTGTCGTAAAATACAACCCACCAGAGAGAAAAACCAGAGCACTTAGTGGATGAGTTTCTGTGTGAATTATGTACCTGTGTGTTTACATATTCATGCTGTATGTGCGCAAGCATATACATATCTGCTTAAGAGTGTGTGTAGAGTGTGCGTCTGTGTGTGTTTGTGTGAATGTGTGTATCCTGAGAAACCGCTCTTTTGAGAGGAATGGAAGAGGAGGAGTGTGGAAGATGGAAATAAAATCAAACTTTTTTTTTTATGGGTTTGGAGTGGGAGAGCAAGTTGCCTGGGCAACTATGTGTCCTCTCCCCATTTATTTCAGCATTGATGTCTGGGAGTGTTGGACTAGACTAAACAGACTGGGCCTGACAAAACAGCTTAAGATAAACACTGGTGACTGGGGCTACAATAACACACAGCAGCCCCCCTCTCTGTTCTCTGACTCTCTTTTCTCTGAGACGCCTTGTGGACCACACAGAAAAAGCAACAGGAAATAAGAAGAGGAGAGAAGGGAAAGAACTATGTTATGATTAAAATATCCACATGTTGTTTTTTCTGCTTTTCTTTGTTATTTGGATGATTGCAGGTGTATTACACATATAAACACATATAGGTCTGTTTCTCTTGACATTATCACCCCTATATATGCCGTACTGTGTCTGTTTGTTTTTTTACTCCAATACTCACTATGATGCCAGCGGTCCACGGGTTGAGCAGGAAGAGGGCACAGACCAGGAAGGTGCAGGCGAGCACGACACTGATGGACAGCAGGAGCCAGTGGCGCAGACTAACATACTGTTCCCAGAAGAGGAAAGGGTAGCCGTTTGGGTAGGAGGGCAATCCTTGTCGGCTGTAGTTGCTGCAGATAGCCCGCACACTCTCGATGGCCTCCACAAACTGCGGCGTCTCCCGGAGCCCGTTGAGGTAGAAGGGGAACTGTGCGTATTCGATGGGCTCAGCTGCCGGGACTGGAGGGAGAGACAATGAAAGAAAAGTTTAATATGTGCAAAGTGGGGGGCGGGGGGGTGAAAGACAATTCATGTCTAGATGAAGCTGTAGTGTCTACATTATTATCTTTATACGAGCAGAGGCAGCGACTGATAAATGATTCGCACTTTGAGGTCATGACAGCAGCCTGCAAGATGAAAACATTTGAATTCAGAGAAACAGATTGCAAAAAAGGAACAACGTGGAGTTAATCAGATACATCGACAAAGGCAACGGTGACATCTGCAGATGATATTTGTCTGCTCTGATTAACTAACATTAGGCTCTGATCATTTCGCCTATCTGCAGAAATCATTTTAGCCTCTCCAGCCAAACCACCAATATCAAAGCACTGCCTCACTAATTCAACTTTGCTCCAAGACCGGCTACATCTGTGCTCGAGAGCGTGTGCGTGCATGTGTGTCTCTGTGTGTGTGTGTGTGTGTGTGTGTGTGTGTGTGTGTGTGTGTGGTAAGGGGTGGGCGGAGCAGTGTGAAACAGAGCTCCATTGACTCCAGCCCAGCCAGCCTGTGGCCCAGCCTGCCTAATGAGGGCCTATCAGTTCCAGACACAGCAGAGTGTCAGAGCTAACGTTGATTCACGGTAATTACAATGTCAGAATCACCGCCATTACCACACCCTAAACTTAGCAACTGCCATATAAAGCATAATATAGATTCATAAACACGCTTACCTGCCTGTCACTATGCTATGAAGTCACTTTTGCTGCTGACAAAACAGTGTTTTCATTCAGTTTTCAGCCTTCTAAGTAATTACCAACACATTGATGCACATGGTGGATCTAAACATTTCCAGCTCCATCATCTTAAACATGACATCCTCTAGCTTTACGTGTATATATACAGGAGCACTTGCTAACATGGTCGGCCCATTACAATCTCAACTATAAATTTCCATTAGAACACAAGTTGGCTTTTCGCCAACACGGATCTGCTCCGGGGGGCTCCTGCACAGCCAAGCACTTCACGCTGCTTATCCAATCATATTCCCTCCCCCTCCATAAAGGACTTCCTGCTTGTTATCCAATTGTGCTTCCCACCCAGACCCAAGTCGCTTCTCGTTATCCAATCATTTTCCTCCCCCGTGGAGCACTTCCGGACTTGTACCAAATCACAGGCTGGAATCAAACAACAACATGACTGTACTTTGTATGTTAGTAACAGTCTGTGTGTGTGGGGTAGGGAAACGAGAACAGGGTGTGTGTAGTGTTTGGGGTCACTGGGTTTTAATAATGTGTGTGTGTGTGTGTGTGTGTGTGTGTGTGTGTGTGTGTGTGTGTGTGTGTGTGTGTGTGTGTGTGTGTGTGTGTGTGTGTGTGTGTGTGTAATGCAAGGGCCCCATGGTAGCCAGGATTATAGCATTCACCACAGGCACCATTAGAAGAACCACAGTGAGCTGTGTTTTGGTCCTCAGCCTTGCAACCTGAGCTCGCACACACACTAATGTGCGCACTCAGACACACACACACACACACACACACACACACACACACACACACACACACACCGCTGCGGTACAGTAAAGTCTACTACCTCACTTAAAGCTAAGAGGCAGACGAGGAGCAATAACTCAGACCACAAGAGGTAAACACTGCTCACATGCAGCAGATGTCTTGTGGAGCCCAGACCAATGAGCCCCACAAAAAATTGGCTTAAAATTTCAGTATGAAAAGTTTCACTTAGTAAATGCAATTAGTTCAAATGTACCGTGTACCAGGTAAGAACTTCCACAAACTTAGCTTCAATTGTTGGAACAAATGATATGAATTCCTTCCTTGTGTTGCAGAAAAAAATGGCATTCCATTACACTTTAAGGCTTCCTTTTAATTTGAGCACATTTTCTGGACATGTTGCATGCTGACTTACTGCTGAGGCGTGTCTCGGGCATAGAGTCGGTACGGTCATGGAGCCACTCAGGAGGGTGTGGGCGGATGTTGGCCTGCGAGGCGGCGTAGGCCACAGGATCATTGCTGACCCAGGCGGTTAGGTAGATGTAGAAAGCCCCAGGGTTGATGATGCCGTCTGCGTCCACAAGCCTCTGACGAGTCAGCTACAAAACAAAGAAAAAAGACGAGTTAATGATGGAACCATGTTAACTAATGCAGACAGCTCTGGAAACATTAAGAGACCACTCCAAATGTGTCTTAAATCCGTACTATACACCTATGGAAGCCATTCTCTTTTAATGTCTGTTGAATCTTAACACGGCTACACCTGGTGATCATTTGACAAGCCATTGAACAAAGCCAAGAACCAACAGCGATGTGAAAGACTGGTGGAGGGTAAAGTATACATAAAAAAAAAACACCAAAAAACACCAAAAAAGGTATTGTGGAAATGGAACGTGTTTAACTAAAACTTCCTTCAGGTGAGGCGACCACAGACATGCTTATTTATACACATGCATGATTGCAGGAGAACGGAGCAGCTTTCAAAATAAGAGTCAAATATTAGTCCCTCTCTCTCTCTCTCTCTCTCTCTCTCTTTCCGACCAAAGAAACATCAACAAGTAAAACAGTGGTCTTCTTTCTGAAAATTCCCGTATTCCTCATCACAGCTTCCCAGAATTATCATGCCACATTAAAACATGGAAAATGTCGAATCAGCTTCTCCCTTTACATACAGCAGATATTGGCCGGCCAACTTCATGGCCCAACGTCCTGACCACTCTGAATATATTTAAGAAGAAAGCCTGCAGCCCTTCTCTGTCGGGAAGCAGCTGCTGAGGAGGATGTGCCAAGTCTAAGTAACGTTAATGGTGGGATACATTAACATATATTAATAGTAGTTGTATGAGACGAGCTCTAATCTGACAAGTTGGTGACTGTATTGCTGCTTAAATGCCAAGACCTTATTATGTCGTCTTAACTTTTTTGACAGCCTTATTGGCAACATTAACGGATCCCGGTCGGCCACTTTGGTACATTTGAATACAGCCTGTCTGTTAGATTAAAGGGACGTTGTCATGACCTCAGTGTCACATGTAACAACTTTTGTGATTCTTTTACGTTAACCAACTGCTGCCATTTGTAGGTTATACGTTGAGTGTACTCAGTGTTCCAGTCACATATCTGCAAAACGAATTACATCCTTCTTATGCTGCAATTGTTTTAATTGCTGAAATAAATTAGACATATTCCTGTGTACAATCAGCATGTGTTGCTTCTCAATGAAAGCATGGTGGAACGCTGATGCTAGCATTTAGCACTGCTGTTTCTCAAAGAGATGCTTCCATTGCTGTAAACGCTATTTATGCAAACAACCAATGTCAGACATAAACTAGCATAAGCATATCTTACCAGTAAATAAATATGCCAACTACTTCGATAACAGCACCTTAGCTCTAATTTTCTTACACTGCAGTGACTTCCAGTAACTCTTAGTTAAAATGAGGAACTGGTTAAAAAAAAAAGAAGCGGTAACTCTTTGTTAGCCTGTAGCCAAACTTCTGAAATCAATTTCTCAATTGCATTTTTTGAGTCTGTGACTCATTCCCATGAGCATCGTTTGTTGTGACTGCTGGTCAGTAGGTAGAAAAGAATGGCTGTCTCTGGGTCCAGTGTGGAAACAGAAGAGTGTAGCCTAGCATTGCTGCCTCCTGAGAGGTAAAACCATTACTGTGCGCTGCCCTGCCACTCTCCCTTCAAGGAGCCATAAATCCCTCCTTCATAGAGGCTGCCTGGGAGAGTTCTAGGGGTGAGGTCGGACTCACAGGGTTAGGTGGATGAAGAAAGGGTTAGGTTTTTTTTTTTTTTCTGTGAAGGGGTGGAGGGGGGGGCGGTGGGGGGTGGGGAGAAAAAAATTGCTTGAGTTAGCGTAACAATAAAAAAATTGGCTGGAGTCCCTGAGCGCGTCTGTGTGCAGTTAACCTGGTTGTTAACACTGAAGGAAATGCCACCCAGCAAATGGAGTAGAGCTATAAAAATAACACAACATCTGTACAAATGTTGCTCACACTTGCTTCTCCTGACCCCTATGGGTACCCAGAAGGCCTGGCGCCATAGACGGACCCTGCCCTGAGAAGAAAAGGGCCCTTGATAGCATTAGCATGACTCTCTAGCACTTTCAAACATCCCCCCCCCTCCTCCTTTTCTCCACACCAGCCTCCTTCTGTATTCATTCTCCAAAGCTTTATCTTTTTTTTTCTCTTATTTTCAAACCCTGCATACACACACACACACACAACAAATACACACTCACACAGACAACTAGCCACCATATGACTCCCAGGCAGGGCCATAAGGAACGAATGGTCGCCCAGCACCGAGAGAAATGTTAACAGCAACAGATCAAAGGCAGAACACCTCTGCACAGATCCATGGAGTGGCATATCAAAATAAAACATCTAGCGCTGCAATTTGCCAGGGCTGGAAAAAGATCTGGTCCTCATTTTGAGGCACAAAAAAACAGCTACTGCTGGAGGTGCACGCACAAAAGACACAAAAGCAGAACACACACTCAAAACATACAAATGCACACACAGCGCTGCCTCAAAGAAACCACGTGTTTGAGCTCCTCTCACTGAAAGAGGACACAGCAGTGGAGCACAGAGGGAGGGAAAGGAAGGGAGGAGAGAGAAAGAGAGAGCAGGAGTAGTAGTGGAGCAGGAGAGACTGAGGGGGCAAGAAAGAGAGCCGGATTCCAGAGGATCTGGATTGAATTTAACAGCGGGATACGCAACAACTGTATGTCTTCAAGCTGTCACGGGAAGCCCAAGCATCTCTGCTGGCGGCCCCCCACGCCTCACGGCAAATACCCTTCCCTCACAGGCACAGGAAATGATGTCACAGGGCCGCACACCAGGCTTACCTCTGCTTCCTGCTGGCTTGTGGAAAAGGATGGGAAGAATGCTATGTTGCAATGGGCCTCAACGGATAAGAGAAAGTGAAAAACAAAGAGCTAAAAGAGGAGGGGAAATGTAGAAATACACTACTTGGAAATTGGCTCGCATGTTAATTACATAAATAAACAAAAGACGCAGCTTAGCTTCTTGTAAAAGGTAATTATCCTTGAGGAAAATTAACTCAATTGTGTTTCGGATTTGCAGAAACAATTGGCCAAGAATTTCAGATTTTTAATCTCCAGTTCCTTATCGTCTGTTTTCACCATCTCCTGCCAAAAAGTGGTGGTACTAAAAACAACATGTAATGCCCTATAAAACATTTACTCAACCCGAATATGCCCCCTCATTTCCCCCTGCTTCTCAATTCATTACAAGCTGTTTGGCATATTTCTGCGAGGAAAGAAAAACTTGATTTTGAAATTACACCATGTTGTTTGGATAAACTGCTTTTTTAGAACTTAGCTCCTCGCCTGATTGGCTTGTGTCGTTGTTGTTTGGATACTGAACACCACCACAGTTCAACTCTGGAAACAAGACTCCATTCAACAGCTGAGCTGGAGTTTTCCAGGTGATTTAGATATCTACATTTGATGTTTACTCACTATAATTTAAACAGCTCAACCGATCACTGCACAGGGAGAATCATTAAAAACACAATTATAACTATGTCCTGATTATATATCGCCATTTTTCTTCACAGAGATGCCAACAATCTCAATTTATCAGATGTCAGAATAGGCAACAAATGTGCAAAGATGTCTTCATATTGGGTTATTCATACATTTCTTTCTGCAGTTTCAGTTCATTCTGACTTTGTCTTTGCGCTATTAATACCACAAAAAGTGTCCAGCATCACTGACAATGCACCAATCTAAAAGACTAAGGGGAAGTCCTCTCACTGTCAAAGCCCTGCATTCATTCACATCACACGACAGCAGAACTACCAAAAAGGGACCAAATGGTTTAAATGAAGAGTTAATAGGTTTTTCAGAGGTCGTGTGCAGCCCCAGTGAGAGCTTTAAATTCCTGAGCTCGGTAAAGTCATCACAGAATGAAGATGGAGAAGGACACAGAGACGAAGAAAGAGAACAGAGATTTTTATGGTATGCAGGACACTGCCCCAATTAAACTATTCAGTCTGTCAATCTGAAATTAAAGCACCTTTATCTCCAGGAACAACAGATTTAGGGGTCATTTTAGAACACACCAGGTTGAAGTTGATGGGCTTTTCCCTGCGTCCTGTCTGCACCAAAAGCTTGTACGCCAGGACGCCATCATCGGAGCCGTTCCTGTAGCTGTTGAGAGTGATGCGGCCGGCCTCCCAGTCCTTGTCGAAAGCCTGCTGGAGACCTGCAGGAAACCACAACAAGGCGGACCGGTTAGGTTTTAAAAGCTTTCATGCCCTGTTATCTTCATTCCTCCTCTGCATTACACTTAAGGAAAAAGAGCCCAGTTCACGAGTAGAACACAACAAAACACAGCCGTGCAACCTAACACTCACCCTGTAATAAGCATGATTGATTTAATATGATAACTTCTTCCATTCTCAACCACCAAACGAGGCTTCAAAAAGCTTCAAAAGTCTGCTGCTTTTGATTCAAAGCGATCATTAGGGAATATATCAGTAACATGTGTCTCCCTTTTTCTATACTACTCTCTAATCCATATGTGTATGGACCCACACACACACACACACACACACACACACACACACACACACACTATTGGCTCTCCCTCACAGCTCATGCTGTCGTCCGTCTGTGGAAGATGTTGTTTTGGGTCTCGTTCCTTGGCCTGTCTGGCTCCAATTTGTCCTACCATTGCAGAGAGCAATATCAGACACAGTTTTCTCTCTCTCTCACTCTCTGTCTCACTCACCCACACACTCTCTGTGTGGTTTCCAGACGGCACACACGCACACACACACACACACACACACACACACACACACACACACACACACACAAAATGTGTTTCTTGGTTAAAGGCAAGACAATGAGTGTGATTTCATGGATGGAAGCGATTCCATTTTTATGGAAGTATCATTTATCAGTGGCACATCACATAAACAGCTAAGCATCCTATTATGAATCCTGCTATTCCACAACATTGTTTAAGGTCCAATAATATTTTTAAGAAAATCTGTGTTTTAAGGCTTTTGATATGCCAAATAGTTCAGATTCTCAAGAAGTACATTTCAAAAGAATTTCCAATTCTGCCCCAGTGTGAGTTCAATGAGTATATGTGGGTTGCAGGTTGCAATGGCAACTTCATTTACTGTTGTCTCTGCGGCCCACCACTTTGTCCTCCTCCGTTAACCCCACTCAATGTGAACACGAGTGATTTTAATCAAGACTTCTGTCACTGTTCGTTTTACAATTTCAACCTGCTTCTGAAGCTCTGCCAGACATCTTGATTCCTGCAGATTGATGTCAAAACACAGGAGACAAATATGATCTCAAAACAATGAATACCAGGCCCAAACTTCTTCTTGAGAAGTTGTTTTAAATAAAGTATTAATATTAAAATCCTCTGTGACAGTGTCAGGGTAGTATTTAAGTGCTCTGACACTAACTCTGTATAACATTGTTGAATTGATTAAATGTTTTTTTGGGTCTGTCAAGTTATTTGATTAAATTCTACCTTGCAGCCAATCCCTGAAGTAGCCCAGCCACATGCGGGGCAGCTGTCCGTTGTCCTCCTTCAGCACGTAGCGCACAGTGTGGAACCTCTGGTGGAGCTGGTGCAGCAGAGGCTGCTTCTGGGCGTATTCGGCCCGCTGCGTCACCACGTACATGTTGTAGAAGGAGAAGAACTTGAACTGGGCGCCGATGAAGTCGTACTCGCTGGTTTCTCTGGGCACGATGTCGGTCAGCTCCAGGCCGTCCCTCACCTGGGTGGTCCCGTATAAACTGACTCCCAGCAGGCAGAGGAAGAGCACAATCACAACCACCTGGAGGGCAGAGATAGGACTTCATCAATCAACTCACTGTGCATTGGGATTCAAGTTCACATGCTTAAAAAAAAAAAAAAGCAGGAAGCAAGACGTTTAAAAGTCACAACAACAGATTGATTAAAAAAAGAACGAACACTGCAAACAGACCACAAAAAGCCTGATGATCTAACTTTGATGTTTCTTTCCTCGTTAGATTTTTGTTGCGGTGAAGTTGTGGGCCAATAATAAAAAAAACAAGATTCAGGTTGTAATAAAACAGAATAGTCCTGTTAGTCATCAGGCGAGTATTGGTTTAAGGAATCAGTGACAGAACATGAAGTAATCTGGTACACTGAGGAAACATTTTGTCAGTGTGATGACAAGACTTTCTAATAATATCAAGTACAGGCCACGAGATCATTTCAGTTCTGGGAGGCTTTCTGGAAGACAGGCCACCCACAGCACTGTGGTCAGACTGCGTGCGTGACTCAGATAGGACAGAACCACAACCTCCACCCCACATTTCCTCTTACACATTCACTTCAGTGACTAATCCTCCCTTTCAAATTATCACCACGGTGAGTAAGCGCAAACGTATTCCTTACCTCACACAGGAGCTTTTCCCCTTCTTTAATAAACTCTCTTCATGAATAACAGAAAGTATATTAAAAAAAAAAAAAAAAAAACCTTTTCACACATGTACTTCACAGCTCTGGAATTTTCCGGGATGGTATTGTATGTCACAACCAACACGGCCACATTTTTTTTTTTTTTACATTCTGCCAGCCTCCTTGTAAAGTTTCCACAAGGTGAGATATTTTAACCCATGAAATGTCTAATATTCAAAATGTGTGTTTGTGTAGCCCCAGCTGTTTCTTGCTTTCACAACGCCATAAAGCAATGTGAAATCCCAGACTGGGACACCAATATTACGACTTTTGGAATCAATATGACAGTAAAAAGGCATAATGACGACAGAGCTTTGGTCCCGCCGCTGTTGGGGTGTCGCACTCTGAAAAGCTCTGTGACATCCGCAGCATCCTT